>NW_027224772.1:0-34769 GCF_041296235.1 Equus asinus
CACCTGATGGCTACGCCAGCACCACTCGGCAGACAAGCCAGAATCACCTGCAGGGTATGCCGGAACCACCTCTCAGACGTGCCAGAACCCCTTGTCGGACACTCCGGAATCACCTGTCAGGCATGCCGGAACCACCTCTCGAACGTGCCAGAATGACGTGCCAGAGACACCGGATGCACCTGCCGAGCACGCCGGAACCTCCTCTTCGACTCGCCGGAACCACCAGCCAGAGACGCCAAAATCCCCTGCCAGGTAGGCCAGAATCACATGGCGGACGCTCCGGAATCTCCCGCCGGGAAGGTAGGAACCACCTCTCAAACATACTGGAAGCACGTGCCGGACATGCCGGCACCACGTACTGGACAGACCAGAAACACCTGCCGGACCTGCCTGAACCACCTGCTGAGCACACCGGAACAACTTGCTCGACTCGCTGGAGCCACCTGCTGGACACCCCAAAATCACCAGCCAGCTATGCCAGAACCACTTGCCGTACACTCCGGAATCACCTGCTGGTTACACCAGAGCCACTTGGTGGACAATCCAGAATCACCTGCCGGACATGCCAGAACCACCTGTCACACATGCCGGAACCACGTGCCTGACACGCCGGAACCACCTCGCGGACAGACCGGAACCACCTACCAGACATGCCTGAACCACCTGCCGAGCATGCCGGAACCACCTGCCGGACACGCCAAAATCACCTGCGGGCTAGGCCAGAACCACTTGTAGGACTCTCCTGGAGCACCTGCCGGGCATGCGGGAACCACCTCTCAGACGTGCCAGAACCACGTGCGGCACATGACGGAACCCATTACCGGACAGACCGGAACCACCTGCTGGACACGCCAGAATCACCTGCCAAGAACACCGGAACCACCTGAACAGCTCGCCAGAAACACCTGCCGGACATGCCAAAATCACCTGCCGGCTACACCAGAACCTCTTGCCGGACACTCCGGAATCACCTGCCAGACATGATGCAACCAAATGTCAGACGTGCCAGAACCACGTGCCAGAGACACCGGATGCAACTGCCGAGCATGCCGGAACCTCCTGCTCAACTCGCTGTAACCACCTGCCGGGGACGCCAAAATCACCTGTCAGCTAGGCCAGAACCACGTGGCGGACTCTATGGAATCACCCGCCGGGCATGCCGGAACCAGCTCTCAGACGTGCCAGAAGCACGTGCCGGACACGCCGGAACCACCTACTAGAGAGACCGGAACCACCTGCCAGACCCGCCTGAACCACCTGCTGAGTACGCTGGAACAACCTGCTCTACTCGCTGGAGCCACCTGCTGGACACGCCAAAATCACCTGATGGCTACGCCAGCACCACTCGGCAGACAAGCCAGAATCACCTGCAGGGTATGCCGGAACCACCTCTCAGACGTGCCAGAACCCCTTGTCGGACACTCCGGAATCACCTGTCAGGCATGCCGGAACCACCTCTCGAACGTGCCAGAATGACGTGCCAGAGACACCGGATGCACCTGCCGAGCACGCCGGAACCTCCTCTTCGACTCGCCGGAACCACCAGCCAGAGACGCCAAAATCCCCTGCCAGGTAGGCCAGAATCACATGGCGGACGCTCCGGAATCTCCCGCCGGGAAGGTAGGAACCACCTCTCAAACATACTGGAAGCACGTGCCGGACATGCCGGCACCACGTACTGGACAGACCAGAAACACCTGCCGGACCTGCCTGAACCACCTGCTGAGCACACCGGAACAACTTGCTCGACTCGCTGGAGCCACCTGCTGGACACCCCAAAATCACCAGCCAGCTATGCCAGAACCACTTGCCGTACACTCCGGAATCACCTGCTGGTTACACCAGAGCCACTTGGTGGACAATCCAGAATCACCTGCCGGACATGCCAGAACCACCTGTCACACATGCCGGAACCACGTGCCTGACACGCCGGAACCACCTCGCGGACAGACCGGAACCACCTACCAGACATGCCTGAACCACCTGCCGAGCATGCCGGAACCACCTGCCGGACACGCCAAAATCACCTGCGGGCTAGGCCAGAACCACTTGTAGGACTCTCCTGGAGCACCTGCCGGGCATGCGGGAACCACCTCTCAGACGTGCCAGAACCACGTGCGGCACATGACGGAACCCATTACCGGACAGACCGGAACCACCTGCTGGACACGCCAGAATCACCTGCCAAGAACACCGGAACCACCTGAACAGCTCGCCAGAAACACCTGCCGGACATGCCAAAATCACCTGCCGGCTACACCAGAACCTCTTGCCGGACACTCCGGAATCACCTGCCAGACATGATGCAACCAAATGTCAGACGTGCCAGAACCACGTGCCAGAGACACCGGATGCAACTGCCGAGCATGCCGGAACCTCCTGCTCAACTCGCTGTAACCACCTGCCGGGGACGCCAAAATCACCTGTCAGCTAGGCCAGAACCACGTGGCGGACTCTATGGAATCACCCGCCGGGCATGCCGGAACCAGCTCTCAGACGTGCCAGAAGCACGTGCCGGACACGCCGGAACCACCTACTAGAGAGACCGGAACCACCTGCCAGACCCGCCTGAACCACCTGCTGAGTACGCTGGAACAACCTGCTCTACTCGCTGGAGCCACCTGCTGGACACGCCAAAATCACCTGATGGCTACGCCAGCACCACTCGGCAGACAAGCCAGAATCACCTGCAGGGTATGCCGGAACCACCTCTCAGACGTGCCAGAACCCCTTGTCGGACACTCCGGAATCACCTGTCAGGCATGCCGGAACCACCTCTCGAACGTGCCAGAATGACGTGCCAGAGACACCGGATGCACCTGCCGAGCACGCCGGAACCTCCTCTTCGACTCGCCGGAACCACCAGCCAGAGACGCCAAAATCCCCTGCCAGGTAGGCCAGAATCACATGGCGGACGCTCCGGAATCTCCCGCCGGGAAGGTAGGAACCACCTCTCAAACATACTGGAAGCACGTGCCGGACATGCCGGCACCACGTACTGGACAGACCAGAAACACCTGCCGGACCTGCCTGAACCACCTGCTGAGCACACCGGAACAACTTGCTCGACTCGCTGGAGCCACCTGCTGGACACCCCAAAAATCACCAGCCAGCTATGCCAGAACCACTTGCCGTACACTCCGGAATCACCTGCTGGTTACACCAGAGCCACTTGGTGGACAATCCAGAATCACCTGCCGGACATGCCAGAACCACCTGTCACACATGCCGGAACCACGTGCCTGACACGCCGGAACCACCTCGCGGACAGACCGGAACCACCTACCAGACATGCCTGAACCACCTGCCGAGCATGCCGGAACCACCTGCCGGACACGCCAAAATCACCTGCGGGCTAGGCCAGAACCACTTGTAGGACTCTCCTGGAGCACCTGCCGGGCATGCGGGAACCACCTCTCAGACGTGCCAGAACCACGTGCGGCACATGACGGAACCCATTACCGGACAGACCGGAACCACCTGCTGGACACGCCAGAATCACCTGCCAAGAACACCGGAACCACCTGAACAGCTCGCCAGAAACACCTGCCGGACATGCCAAAATCACCTGCCGGCTACACCAGAACCTCTTGCCGGACACTCCGGAATCACCTGCCAGACATGATGCAACCAAATGTCAGACGTGCCAGAACCACGTGCCAGAGACACCGGATGCAACTGCCGAGCATGCCGGAACCTCCTGCTCAACTCGCTGTAACCACCTGCCGGGGACGCCAAAATCACCTGTCAGCTAGGCCAGAACCACGTGGCGGACTCTATGGAATCACCCGCCGGGCATGCCGGAACCAGCTCTCAGACGTGCCAGAAGCACGTGCCGGACACGCCGGAACCACCTACTAGAGAGACCGGAACCACCTGCCAGACCCGCCTGAACCACCTGCTGAGTACGCTGGAACAACCTGCTCTACTCGCTGGAGCCACCTGCTGGACACGCCAAAATCACCTGATGGCTACGCCAGCACCACTCGGCAGACAAGCCAGAATCACCTGCAGGGTATGCCGGAACCACCTCTCAGACGTGCCAGAACCCCTTGTCGGACACTCCGGAATCACCTGTCAGGCATGCCGGAACCACCTCTCGAACGTGCCAGAATGACGTGCCAGAGACACCGGATGCACCTGCCGAGCACGCCGGAACCTCCTCTTCGACTCGCCGGAACCACCAGCCAGAGACGCCAAAATCCCCTGCCAGGTAGGCCAGAATCACATGGCGGACGCTCCGGAATCTCCCGCCGGGAAGGTAGGAACCACCTCTCAAACATACTGGAAGCACGTGCCGGACATGCCGGCACCACGTACTGGACAGACCAGAAACACCTGCCGGACCTGCCTGAACCACCTGCTGAGCACACCGGAACAACTTGCTCGACTCGCTGGAGCCACCTGCTGGACACCCCAAAATCACCAGCCAGCTATGCCAGAACCACTTGCCGTACACTCCGGAATCACCTGCTGGTTACACCAGAGCCACTTGGTGGACAATCCAGAATCACCTGCCGGACATGCCAGAACCACCTGTCACACATGCCGGAACCACGTGCCTGACACGCCGGAACCACCTCGCGGACAGACCGGAACCACCTACCAGACATGCCTGAACCACCTGCCGAGCATGCCGGAACCACCTGCCGGACACGCCAAAATCACCTGCGGGCTAGGCCAGAACCACTTGTAGGACTCTCCTGGAGCACCTGCCGGGCATGCGGGAACCACCTCTCAGACGTGCCAGAACCACGTGCGGCACATGACGGAACCCATTACCGGACAGACCGGAACCACCTGCTGGACACGCCAGAATCACCTGCCAAGAACACCGGAACCACCTGAACAGCTCGCCAGAAACACCTGCCGGACATGCCAAAATCACCTGCCGGCTACACCAGAACCTCTTGCCGGACACTCCGGAATCACCTGCCAGACATGATGCAACCAAATGTCAGACGTGCCAGAACCACGTGCCAGAGACACCGGATGCAACTGCCGAGCATGCCGGAACCTCCTGCTCAACTCGCTGTAACCACCTGCCGGGGACGCCAAAATCACCTGTCAGCTAGGCCAGAACCACGTGGCGGACTCTATGGAATCACCCGCCGGGCATGCCGGAACCAGCTCTCAGACGTGCCAGAAGCACGTGCCGGACACGCCGGAACCACCTACTAGAGAGACCGGAACCACCTGCCAGACCCGCCTGAACCACCTGCTGAGTACGCTGGAACAACCTGCTCTACTCGCTGGAGCCACCTGCTGGACACGCCAAAATCACCTGATGGCTACGCCAGCACCACTCGGCAGACAAGCCAGAATCACCTGCAGGGTATGCCGGAACCACCTCTCAGACGTGCCAGAACCCCTTGTCGGACACTCCGGAATCACCTGTCAGGCATGCCGGAACCACCTCTCGAACGTGCCAGAATGACGTGCCAGAGACACCGGATGCACCTGCCGAGCACGCCGGAACCTCCTCTTCGACTCGCCGGAACCACCAGCCAGAGACGCCAAAATCCCCTGCCAGGTAGGCCAGAATCACATGGCGGACGCTCCGGAATCTCCCGCCGGGAAGGTAGGAACCACCTCTCAAACATACTGGAAGCACGTGCCGGACATGCCGGCACCACGTACTGGACAGACCAGAAACACCTGCCGGACCTGCCTGAACCACCTGCTGAGCACACCGGAACAACTTGCTCGACTCGCTGGAGCCACCTGCTGGACACCCCAAAATCACCAGCCAGCTATGCCAGAACCACTTGCCGTACACTCCGGAATCACCTGCTGGTTACACCAGAGCCACTTGGTGGACAATCCAGAATCACCTGCCGGACATGCCAGAACCACCTGTCACACATGCCGGAACCACGTGCCTGACACGCCGGAACCACCTCGCGGACAGACCGGAACCACCTACCAGACATGCCTGAACCACCTGCCGAGCATGCCGGAACCACCTGCCGGACACGCCAAAATCACCTGCGGGCTAGGCCAGAACCACTTGTAGGACTCTCCTGGAGCACCTGCCGGGCATGCGGGAACCACCTCTCAGACGTGCCAGAACCACGTGCGGCACATGACGGAACCCATTACCGGACAGACCGGAACCACCTGCTGGACACGCCAGAATCACCTGCCAAGAACACCGGAACCACCTGAACAGCTCGCCAGAAACACCTGCCGGACATGCCAAAATCACCTGCCGGCTACACCAGAACCTCTTGCCGGACACTCCGGAATCACCTGCCAGACATGATGCAACCAAATGTCAGACGTGCCAGAACCACGTGCCAGAGACACCGGATGCAACTGCCGAGCATGCCGGAACCTCCTGCTCAACTCGCTGTAACCACCTGCCGGGGACGCCAAAATCACCTGTCAGCTAGGCCAGAACCACGTGGCGGACTCTATGGAATCACCCGCCGGGCATGCCGGAACCAGCTCTCAGACGTGCCAGAAGCACGTGCCGGACACGCCGGAACCACCTACTAGAGAGACCGGAACCACCTGCCAGACCCGCCTGAACCACCTGCTGAGTACGCTGGAACAACCTGCTCTACTCGCTGGAGCCACCTGCTGGACACGCCAAAATCACCTGATGGCTACGCCAGCACCACTCGGCAGACAAGCCAGAATCACCTGCAGGGTATGCCGGAACCACCTCTCAGACGTGCCAGAACCCCTTGTCGGACACTCCGGAATCACCTGTCAGGCATGCCGGAACCACCTCTCGAACGTGCCAGAATGACGTGCCAGAGACACCGGATGCACCTGCCGAGCACGCCGGAACCTCCTCTTCGACTCGCCGGAACCACCAGCCAGAGACGCCAAAATCCCCTGCCAGGTAGGCCAGAATCACATGGCGGACGCTCCGGAATCTCCCGCCGGGAAGGTAGGAACCACCTCTCAAACATACTGGAAGCACGTGCCGGACATGCCGGCACCACGTACTGGACAGACCAGAAACACCTGCCGGACCTGCCTGAACCACCTGCTGAGCACACCGGAACAACTTGCTCGACTCGCTGGAGCCACCTGCTGGACACCCCAAAATCACCAGCCAGCTATGCCAGAACCACTTGCCGTACACTCCGGAATCACCTGCTGGTTACACCAGAGCCACTTGGTGGACAATCCAGAATCACCTGCCGGACATGCCAGAACCACCTGTCACACATGCCGGAACCACGTGCCTGACACGCCGGAACCACCTCGCGGACAGACCGGAACCACCTACCAGACATGCCTGAACCACCTGCCGAGCATGCCGGAACCACCTGCCGGACACGCCAAAATCACCTGCGGGCTAGGCCAGAACCACTTGTAGGACTCTCCTGGAGCACCTGCCGGGCATGCGGGAACCACCTCTCAGACGTGCCAGAACCACGTGCGGCACATGACGGAACCCATTACCGGACAGACCGGAACCACCTGCTGGACACGCCAGAATCACCTGCCAAGAACACCGGAACCACCTGAACAGCTCGCCAGAAACACCTGCCGGACATGCCAAAATCACCTGCCGGCTACACCAGAACCTCTTGCCGGACACTCCGGAATCACCTGCCAGACATGATGCAACCAAATGTCAGACGTGCCAGAACCACGTGCCAGAGACACCGGATGCAACTGCCGAGCATGCCGGAACCTCCTGCTCAACTCGCTGTAACCACCTGCCGGGGACGCCAAAATCACCTGTCAGCTAGGCCAGAACCACGTGGCGGACTCTATGGAATCACCCGCCGGGCATGCCGGAACCAGCTCTCAGACGTGCCAGAAGCACGTGCCGGACACGCCGGAACCACCTACTAGAGAGACCGGAACCACCTGCCAGACCCGCCTGAACCACCTGCTGAGTACGCTGGAACAACCTGCTCTACTCGCTGGAGCCACCTGCTGGACACGCCAAAATCACCTGATGGCTACGCCAGCACCACTCGGCAGACAAGCCAGAATCACCTGCAGGGTATGCCGGAACCACCTCTCAGACGTGCCAGAACCCCTTGTCGGACACTCCGGAATCACCTGTCAGGCATGCCGGAACCACCTCTCGAACGTGCCAGAATGACGTGCCAGAGACACCGGATGCACCTGCCGAGCACGCCGGAACCTCCTCTTCGACTCGCCGGAACCACCAGCCAGAGACGCCAAAATCCCCTGCCAGGTAGGCCAGAATCACATGGCGGACGCTCCGGAATCTCCCGCCGGGAAGGTAGGAACCACCTCTCAAACATACTGGAAGCACGTGCCGGACATGCCGGCACCACGTACTGGACAGACCAGAAACACCTGCCGGACCTGCCTGAACCACCTGCTGAGCACACCGGAACAACTTGCTCGACTCGCTGGAGCCACCTGCTGGACACCCCAAAATCACCAGCCAGCTATGCCAGAACCACTTGCCGTACACTCCGGAATCACCTGCTGGTTACACCAGAGCCACTTGGTGGACAATCCAGAATCACCTGCCGGACATGCCAGAACCACCTGTCACACATGCCGGAACCACGTGCCTGACACGCCGGAACCACCTCGCGGACAGACCGGAACCACCTACCAGACATGCCTGAACCACCTGCCGAGCATGCCGGAACCACCTGCCGGACACGCCAAAATCACCTGCGGGCTAGGCCAGAACCACTTGTAGGACTCTCCTGGAGCACCTGCCGGGCATGCGGGAACCACCTCTCAGACGTGCCAGAACCACGTGCGGCACATGACGGAACCCATTACCGGACAGACCGGAACCACCTGCTGGACACGCCAGAATCACCTGCCAAGAACACCGGAACCACCTGAACAGCTCGCCAGAAACACCTGCCGGACATGCCAAAATCACCTGCCGGCTACACCAGAACCTCTTGCCGGACACTCCGGAATCACCTGCCAGACATGATGCAACCAAATGTCAGACGTGCCAGAACCACGTGCCAGAGACACCGGATGCAACTGCCGAGCATGCCGGAACCTCCTGCTCAACTCGCTGTAACCACCTGCCGGGGACGCCAAAATCACCTGTCAGCTAGGCCAGAACCACGTGGCGGACTCTATGGAATCACCCGCCGGGCATGCCGGAACCAGCTCTCAGACGTGCCAGAAGCACGTGCCGGACACGCCGGAACCACCTACTAGAGAGACCGGAACCACCTGCCAGACCCGCCTGAACCACCTGCTGAGTACGCTGGAACAACCTGCTCTACTCGCTGGAGCCACCTGCTGGACACGCCAAAATCACCTGATGGCTACGCCAGCACCACTCGGCAGACAAGCCAGAATCACCTGCAGGGTATGCCGGAACCACCTCTCAGACGTGCCAGAACCCCTTGTCGGACACTCCGGAATCACCTGTCAGGCATGCCGGAACCACCTCTCGAACGTGCCAGAATGACGTGCCAGAGACACCGGATGCACCTGCCGAGCACGCCGGAACCTCCTCTTCGACTCGCCGGAACCACCAGCCAGAGACGCCAAAATCCCCTGCCAGGTAGGCCAGAATCACATGGCGGACGCTCCGGAATCTCCCGCCGGGAAGGTAGGAACCACCTCTCAAACATACTGGAAGCACGTGCCGGACATGCCGGCACCACGTACTGGACAGACCAGAAACACCTGCCGGACCTGCCTGAACCACCTGCTGAGCACACCGGAACAACTTGCTCGACTCGCTGGAGCCACCTGCTGGACACCCCAAAATCACCAGCCAGCTATGCCAGAACCACTTGCCGTACACTCCGGAATCACCTGCTGGTTACACCAGAGCCACTTGGTGGACAATCCAGAATCACCTGCCGGACATGCCAGAACCACCTGTCACACATGCCGGAACCACGTGCCTGACACGCCGGAACCACCTCGCGGACAGACCGGAACCACCTACCAGACATGCCTGAACCACCTGCCGAGCATGCCGGAACCACCTGCCGGACACGCCAAAATCACCTGCGGGCTAGGCCAGAACCACTTGTAGGACTCTCCTGGAGCACCTGCCGGGCATGCGGGAACCACCTCTCAGACGTGCCAGAACCACGTGCGGCACATGACGGAACCCATTACCGGACAGACCGGAACCACCTGCTGGACACGCCAGAATCACCTGCCAAGAACACCGGAACCACCTGAACAGCTCGCCAGAAACACCTGCCGGACATGCCAAAATCACCTGCCGGCTACACCAGAACCTCTTGCCGGACACTCCGGAATCACCTGCCAGACATGATGCAACCAAATGTCAGACGTGCCAGAACCACGTGCCAGAGACACCGGATGCAACTGCCGAGCATGCCGGAACCTCCTGCTCAACTCGCTGTAACCACCTGCCGGGGACGCCAAAATCACCTGTCAGCTAGGCCAGAACCACGTGGCGGACTCTATGGAATCACCCGCCGGGCATGCCGGAACCAGCTCTCAGACGTGCCAGAAGCACGTGCCGGACACGCCGGAACCACCTACTAGAGAGACCGGAACCACCTGCCAGACCCGCCTGAACCACCTGCTGAGTACGCTGGAACAACCTGCTCTACTCGCTGGAGCCACCTGCTGGACACGCCAAAATCACCTGATGGCTACGCCAGCACCACTCGGCAGACAAGCCAGAATCACCTGCAGGGTATGCCGGAACCACCTCTCAGACGTGCCAGAACCCCTTGTCGGACACTCCGGAATCACCTGTCAGGCATGCCGGAACCACCTCTCGAACGTGCCAGAATGACGTGCCAGAGACACCGGATGCACCTGCCGAGCACGCCGGAACCTCCTCTTCGACTCGCCGGAACCACCAGCCAGAGACGCCAAAATCCCCTGCCAGGTAGGCCAGAATCACATGGCGGACGCTCCGGAATCTCCCGCCGGGAAGGTAGGAACCACCTCTCAAACATACTGGAAGCACGTGCCGGACATGCCGGCACCACGTACTGGACAGACCAGAAACACCTGCCGGACCTGCCTGAACCACCTGCTGAGCACACCGGAACAACTTGCTCGACTCGCTGGAGCCACCTGCTGGACACCCCAAAATCACCAGCCAGCTATGCCAGAACCACTTGCCGTACACTCCGGAATCACCTGCTGGTTACACCAGAGCCACTTGGTGGACAATCCAGAATCACCTGCCGGACATGCCAGAACCACCTGTCACACATGCCGGAACCACGTGCCTGACACGCCGGAACCACCTCGCGGACAGACCGGAACCACCTACCAGACATGCCTGAACCACCTGCCGAGCATGCCGGAACCACCTGCCGGACACGCCAAAATCACCTGCGGGCTAGGCCAGAACCACTTGTAGGACTCTCCTGGAGCACCTGCCGGGCATGCGGGAACCACCTCTCAGACGTGCCAGAACCACGTGCGGCACATGACGGAACCCATTACCGGACAGACCGGAACCACCTGCTGGACACGCCAGAATCACCTGCCAAGAACACCGGAACCACCTGAACAGCTCGCCAGAAACACCTGCCGGACATGCCAAAATCACCTGCCGGCTACACCAGAACCTCTTGCCGGACACTCCGGAATCACCTGCCAGACATGATGCAACCAAATGTCAGACGTGCCAGAACCACGTGCCAGAGACACCGGATGCAACTGCCGAGCATGCCGGAACCTCCTGCTCAACTCGCTGTAACCACCTGCCGGGGACGCCAAAATCACCTGTCAGCTAGGCCAGAACCACGTGGCGGACTCTATGGAATCACCCGCCGGGCATGCCGGAACCAGCTCTCAGACGTGCCAGAAGCACGTGCCGGACACGCCGGAACCACCTACTAGAGAGACCGGAACCACCTGCCAGACCCGCCTGAACCACCTGCTGAGTACGCTGGAACAACCTGCTCTACTCGCTGGAGCCACCTGCTGGACACGCCAAAATCACCTGATGGCTACGCCAGCACCACTCGGCAGACAAGCCAGAATCACCTGCAGGGTATGCCGGAACCACCTCTCAGACGTGCCAGAACCCCTTGTCGGACACTCCGGAATCACCTGTCAGGCATGCCGGAACCACCTCTCGAACGTGCCAGAATGACGTGCCAGAGACACCGGATGCACCTGCCGAGCACGCCGGAACCTCCTCTTCGACTCGCCGGAACCACCAGCCAGAGACGCCAAAATCCCCTGCCAGGTAGGCCAGAATCACATGGCGGACGCTCCGGAATCTCCCGCCGGGAAGGTAGGAACCACCTCTCAAACATACTGGAAGCACGTGCCGGACATGCCGGCACCACGTACTGGACAGACCAGAAACACCTGCCGGACCTGCCTGAACCACCTGCTGAGCACACCGGAACAACTTGCTCGACTCGCTGGAGCCACCTGCTGGACACCCCAAAATCACCAGCCAGCTATGCCAGAACCACTTGCCGTACACTCCGGAATCACCTGCTGGTTACACCAGAGCCACTTGGTGGACAATCCAGAATCACCTGCCGGACATGCCAGAACCACCTGTCACACATGCCGGAACCACGTGCCTGACACGCCGGAACCACCTCGCGGACAGACCGGAACCACCTACCAGACATGCCTGAACCACCTGCCGAGCATGCCGGAACCACCTGCCGGACACGCCAAAATCACCTGCGGGCTAGGCCAGAACCACTTGTAGGACTCTCCTGGAGCACCTGCCGGGCATGCGGGAACCACCTCTCAGACGTGCCAGAACCACGTGCGGCACATGACGGAACCCATTACCGGACAGACCGGAACCACCTGCTGGACACGCCAGAATCACCTGCCAAGAACACCGGAACCACCTGAACAGCTCGCCAGAAACACCTGCCGGACATGCCAAAATCACCTGCCGGCTACACCAGAACCTCTTGCCGGACACTCCGGAATCACCTGCCAGACATGATGCAACCAAATGTCAGACGTGCCAGAACCACGTGCCAGAGACACCGGATGCAACTGCCGAGCATGCCGGAACCTCCTGCTCAACTCGCTGTAACCACCTGCCGGGGACGCCAAAATCACCTGTCAGCTAGGCCAGAACCACGTGGCGGACTCTATGGAATCACCCGCCGGGCATGCCGGAACCAGCTCTCAGACGTGCCAGAAGCACGTGCCGGACACGCCGGAACCACCTACTAGAGAGACCGGAACCACCTGCCAGACCCGCCTGAACCACCTGCTGAGTACGCTGGAACAACCTGCTCTACTCGCTGGAGCCACCTGCTGGACACGCCAAAATCACCTGATGGCTACGCCAGCACCACTCGGCAGACAAGCCAGAATCACCTGCAGGGTATGCCGGAACCACCTCTCAGACGTGCCAGAACCCCTTGTCGGACACTCCGGAATCACCTGTCAGGCATGCCGGAACCACCTCTCGAACGTGCCAGAATGACGTGCCAGAGACACCGGATGCACCTGCCGAGCACGCCGGAACCTCCTCTTCGACTCGCCGGAACCACCAGCCAGAGACGCCAAAATCCCCTGCCAGGTAGGCCAGAATCACATGGCGGACGCTCCGGAATCTCCCGCCGGGAAGGTAGGAACCACCTCTCAAACATACTGGAAGCACGTGCCGGACATGCCGGCACCACGTACTGGACAGACCAGAAACACCTGCCGGACCTGCCTGAACCACCTGCTGAGCACACCGGAACAACTTGCTCGACTCGCTGGAGCCACCTGCTGGACACCCCAAAATCACCAGCCAGCTATGCCAGAACCACTTGCCGTACACTCCGGAATCACCTGCTGGTTACACCAGAGCCACTTGGTGGACAATCCAGAATCACCTGCCGGACATGCCAGAACCACCTGTCACACATGCCGGAACCACGTGCCTGACACGCCGGAACCACCTCGCGGACAGACCGGAACCACCTACCAGACATGCCTGAACCACCTGCCGAGCATGCCGGAACCACCTGCCGGACACGCCAAAATCACCTGCGGGCTAGGCCAGAACCACTTGTAGGACTCTCCTGGAGCACCTGCCGGGCATGCGGGAACCACCTCTCAGACGTGCCAGAACCACGTGCGGCACATGACGGAACCCATTACCGGACAGACCGGAACCACCTGCTGGACACGCCAGAATCACCTGCCAAGAACACCGGAACCACCTGAACAGCTCGCCAGAAACACCTGCCGGACATGCCAAAATCACCTGCCGGCTACACCAGAACCTCTTGCCGGACACTCCGGAATCACCTGCCAGACATGATGCAACCAAATGTCAGACGTGCCAGAACCACGTGCCAGAGACACCGGATGCAACTGCCGAGCATGCCGGAACCTCCTGCTCAACTCGCTGTAACCACCTGCCGGGGACGCCAAAATCACCTGTCAGCTAGGCCAGAACCACGTGGCGGACTCTATGGAATCACCCGCCGGGCATGCCGGAACCAGCTCTCAGACGTGCCAGAAGCACGTGCCGGACACGCCGGAACCACCTACTAGAGAGACCGGAACCACCTGCCAGACCCGCCTGAACCACCTGCTGAGTACGCTGGAACAACCTGCTCTACTCGCTGGAGCCACCTGCTGGACACGCCAAAATCACCTGATGGCTACGCCAGCACCACTCGGCAGACAAGCCAGAATCACCTGCAGGGTATGCCGGAACCACCTCTCAGACGTGCCAGAACCCCTTGTCGGACACTCCGGAATCACCTGTCAGGCATGCCGGAACCACCTCTCGAACGTGCCAGAATGACGTGCCAGAGACACCGGATGCACCTGCCGAGCACGCCGGAACCTCCTCTTCGACTCGCCGGAACCACCAGCCAGAGACGCCAAAATCCCCTGCCAGGTAGGCCAGAATCACATGGCGGACGCTCCGGAATCTCCCGCCGGGAAGGTAGGAACCACCTCTCAAACATACTGGAAGCACGTGCCGGACATGCCGGCACCACGTACTGGACAGACCAGAAACACCTGCCGGACCTGCCTGAACCACCTGCTGAGCACACCGGAACAACTTGCTCGACTCGCTGGAGCCACCTGCTGGACACCCCAAAATCACCAGCCAGCTATGCCAGAACCACTTGCCGTACACTCCGGAATCACCTGCTGGTTACACCAGAGCCACTTGGTGGACAATCCAGAATCACCTGCCGGACATGCCAGAACCACCTGTCACACATGCCGGAACCACGTGCCTGACACGCCGGAACCACCTCGCGGACAGACCGGAACCACCTACCAGACATGCCTGAACCACCTGCCGAGCATGCCGGAACCACCTGCCGGACACGCCAAAATCACCTGCGGGCTAGGCCAGAACCACTTGTAGGACTCTCCTGGAGCACCTGCCGGGCATGCGGGAACCACCTCTCAGACGTGCCAGAACCACGTGCGGCACATGACGGAACCCATTACCGGACAGACCGGAACCACCTGCTGGACACGCCAGAATCACCTGCCAAGAACACCGGAACCACCTGAACAGCTCGCCAGAAACACCTGCCGGACATGCCAAAATCACCTGCCGGCTACACCAGAACCTCTTGCCGGACACTCCGGAATCACCTGCCAGACATGATGCAACCAAATGTCAGACGTGCCAGAACCACGTGCCAGAGACACCGGATGCAACTGCCGAGCATGCCGGAACCTCCTGCTCAACTCGCTGTAACCACCTGCCGGGGACGCCAAAATCACCTGTCAGCTAGGCCAGAACCACGTGGCGGACTCTATGGAATCACCCGCCGGGCATGCCGGAACCAGCTCTCAGACGTGCCAGAAGCACGTGCCGGACACGCCGGAACCACCTACTAGAGAGACCGGAACCACCTGCCAGACCCGCCTGAACCACCTGCTGAGTACGCTGGAACAACCTGCTCTACTCGCTGGAGCCACCTGCTGGACACGCCAAAATCACCTGATGGCTACGCCAGCACCACTCGGCAGACAAGCCAGAATCACCTGCAGGGTATGCCGGAACCACCTCTCAGACGTGCCAGAACCCCTTGTCGGACACTCCGGAATCACCTGTCAGGCATGCCGGAACCACCTCTCGAACGTGCCAGAATGACGTGCCAGAGACACCGGATGCACCTGCCGAGCACGCCGGAACCTCCTCTTCGACTCGCCGGAACCACCAGCCAGAGACGCCAAAATCCCCTGCCAGGTAGGCCAGAATCACATGGCGGACGCTCCGGAATCTCCCGCCGGGAAGGTAGGAACCACCTCTCAAACATACTGGAAGCACGTGCCGGACATGCCGGCACCACGTACTGGACAGACCAGAAACACCTGCCGGACCTGCCTGAACCACCTGCTGAGCACACCGGAACAACTTGCTCGACTCGCTGGAGCCACCTGCTGGACACCCCAAAATCACCAGCCAGCTATGCCAGAACCACTTGCCGTACACTCCGGAATCACCTGCTGGTTACACCAGAGCCACTTGGTGGACAATCCAGAATCACCTGCCGGACATGCCAGAACCACCTGTCACACATGCCGGAACCACGTGCCTGACACGCCGGAACCACCTCGCGGACAGACCGGAACCACCTACCAGACATGCCTGAACCACCTGCCGAGCATGCCGGAACCACCTGCCGGACACGCCAAAATCACCTGCGGGCTAGGCCAGAACCACTTGTAGGACTCTCCTGGAGCACCTGCCGGGCATGCGGGAACCACCTCTCAGACGTGCCAGAACCACGTGCGGCACATGACGGAACCCATTACCGGACAGACCGGAACCACCTGCATGACACGCCAGAATCACCTGCCAAGAACACCGGAACCACCTGAACAGCTCGCCAGAAACACCTGCCGGACATGCCAAAATCACCTGCCGGCTACACCAGAACCTCTTGCCGGACACTCCGGAATCACCTGCCAGACATGATGCAACCAAATGTCAGACGTGCCAGAACCACGTGCCAGAGACACCGGATGCAACTGCCGAGCATGCCGGAACCTCCTGCTCAACTCGCTGTAACCACCTGCCGGGGACGCCAAAATCACCTGTCAGCTAGGCCAGAACCACGTGGCGGACTCTATGGAATCACCCGCCGGGCATGCCGGAACCAGCTCTCAGACGTGCCAGAAGCACGTGCCGGACACGCCGGAACCACCTACTAGAGAGACCGGAACCACCTGCCAGACCCGCCTGAACCACCTGCTGAGTACGCTGGAACAACCTGCTCTACTCGCTGGAGCCACCTGCTGGACACGCCAAAATCACCTGATGGCTACGCCAGCACCACTCGGCAGACAAGCCAGAATCACCTGCAGGGTATGCCGGAACCACCTCTCAGACGTGCCAGAACCCCTTGTCGGACACTCCGGAATCACCTGTCAGGCATGCCGGAACCACCTCTCGAACGTGCCAGAATGACGTGCCAGAGACACCGGATGCACCTGCCGAGCACGCCGGAACCTCCTCTTCGACTCGCCGGAACCACCAGCCAGAGACGCCAAAATCCCCTGCCAGGTAGGCCAGAATCACATGGCGGACGCTCCGGAATCTCCCGCCGGGAAGGTAGGAACCACCTCTCAAACATACTGGAAGCACGTGCCGGACATGCCGGCACCACGTACTGGACAGACCAGAAACACCTGCCGGACCTGCCTGAACCACCTGCTGAGCACACCGGAACAACTTGCTCGACTCGCTGGAGCCACCTGCTGGACACCCCAAAATCACCAGCCAGCTATGCCAGAACCACTTGCCGTACACTCCGGAATCACCTGCTGGTTACACCAGAGCCACTTGGTGGACAATCCAGAATCACCTGCCGGACATGCCAGAACCACCTGTCACACATGCCGGAACCACGTGCCTGACACGCCGGAACCACCTCGCGGACAGACCGGAACCACCTACCAGACATGCCTGAACCACCTGCCGAGCATGCCGGAACCACCTGCCGGACACGCCAAAATCACCTGCGGGCTAGGCCAGAACCACTTGTAGGACTCTCCTGGAGCACCTGCCGGGCATGCGGGAACCACCTCTCAGACGTGCCAGAACCACGTGCGGCACATGACGGAACCCATTACCGGACAGACCGGAACCACCTGCTGGACACGCCAGAATCACCTGCCAAGAACACCGGAACCACCTGAACAGCTCGCCAGAAACACCTGCCGGACATGCCAAAATCACCTGCCGGCTACACCAGAACCTCTTGCCGGACACTCCGGAATCACCTGCCAGACATGATGCAACCAAATGTCAGACGTGCCAGAACCACGTGCCAGAGACACCGGATGCAACTGCCGAGCATGCCGGAACCTCCTGCTCAACTCGCTGTAACCACCTGCCGGGGACGCCAAAATCACCTGTCAGCTAGGCCAGAACCACGTGGCGGACTCTATGGAATCACCCGCCGGGCATGCCGGAACCAGCTCTCAGACGTGCCAGAAGCACGTGCCGGACACGCCGGAACCACCTACTAGAGAGACCGGAACCACCTGCCAGACCCGCCTGAACCACCTGCTGAGTACGCTGGAACAACCTGCTCTACTCGCTGGAGCCACCTGCTGGACACGCCAAAATCACCTGATGGCTACGCCAGCACCACTCGGCAGACAAGCCAGAATCACCTGCAGGGTATGCCGGAACCACCTCTCAGACGTGCCAGAACCCCTTGTCGGACACTCCGGAATCACCTGTCAGGCATGCCGGAACCACCTCTCGAACGTGCCAGAATGACGTGCCAGAGACACCGGATGCACCTGCCGAGCACGCCGGAACCTCCTCTTCGACTCGCCGGAACCACCAGCCAGAGACGCCAAAATCCCCTGCCAGGTAGGCCAGAATCACATGGCGGACGCTCCGGAATCTCCCGCCGGGAAGGTAGGAACCACCTCTCAAACATACTGGAAGCACGTGCCGGACATGCCGGCACCACGTACTGGACAGACCAGAAACACCTGCCGGACCTGCCTGAACCACCTGCTGAGCACACCGGAACAACTTGCTCGACTCGCTGGAGCCACCTGCTGGACACCCCAAAATCACCAGCCAGCTATGCCAGAACCACTTGCCGTACACTCCGGAATCACCTGCTGGTTACACCAGAGCCACTTGGTGGACAATCCAGAATCACCTGCCGGACATGCCAGAACCACCTGTCACACATGCCGGAACCACGTGCCTGACACGCCGGAACCACCTCGCGGACAGACCGGAACCACCTACCAGACATGCCTGAACCACCTGCCGAGCATGCCGGAAC
The DNA here is from genome assembly GCF_041296235.1 of Equus asinus. Taxonomy (NCBI): domain Eukaryota; kingdom Metazoa; phylum Chordata; class Mammalia; order Perissodactyla; family Equidae; genus Equus; species Equus asinus. The sequence goes on from NW_027224772.1 coordinate 19,164, forward strand.
CACCTGCCGGACACGCCAAAATCACCTGCGGGCTAGGCCAGAACCACTTGTAGGACTCTCCTGGAGCACCTGCCGGGCATGCGGGAACCACCTCTCAGACGTGCCAGAACCACGTGCGGCACATGACGGAACCCATTACCGGACAGACCGGAACCACCTGCTGGACACGCCAGAATCACCTGCCAAGAACACCGGAACCACCTGAACAGCTCGCCAGAAACACCTGCCGGACATGCCAAAATCACCTGCCGGCTACACCAGAACCTCTTGCCGGACACTCCGGAATCACCTGCCAGACATGATGCAACCAAATGTCAGACGTGCCAGAACCACGTGCCAGAGACACCGGATGCAACTGCCGAGCATGCCGGAACCTCCTGCTCAACTCGCTGTAACCACCTGCCGGGGACGCCAAAATCACCTGTCAGCTAGGCCAGAACCACGTGGCGGACTCTATGGAATCACCCGCCGGGCATGCCGGAACCAGCTCTCAGACGTGCCAGAAGCACGTGCCGGACACGCCGGAACCACCTACTAGAGAGACCGGAACCACCTGCCAGACCCGCCTGAACCACCTGCTGAGTACGCTGGAACAACCTGCTCTACTCGCTGGAGCCACCTGCTGGACACGCCAAAATCACCTGATGGCTACGCCAGCACCACTCGGCAGACAAGCCAGAATCACCTGCAGGGTATGCCGGAACCACCTCTCAGACGTGCCAGAACCCCTTGTCGGACACTCCGGAATCACCTGTCAGGCATGCCGGAACCACCTCTCGAACGTGCCAGAATGACGTGCCAGAGACACCGGATGCACCTGCCGAGCACGCCGGAACCTCCTCTTCGACTCGCCGGAACCACCAGCCAGAGACGCCAAAATCCCCTGCCAGGTAGGCCAGAATCACATGGCGGACGCTCCGGAATCTCCCGCCGGGAAGGTAGGAACCACCTCTCAAACATACTGGAAGCACGTGCCGGACATGCCGGCACCACGTACTGGACAGACCAGAAACACCTGCCGGACCTGCCTGAACCACCTGCTGAGCACACCGGAACAACTTGCTCGACTCGCTGGAGCCACCTGCTGGACACCCCAAAATCACCAGCCAGCTATGCCAGAACCACTTGCCGTACACTCCGGAATCACCTGCTGGTTACACCAGAGCCACTTGGTGGACAATCCAGAATCACCTGCCGGACATGCCAGAACCACCTGTCACACATGCCGGAACCACGTGCCTGACACGCCGGAACCACCTCGCGGACAGACCGGAACCACCTACCAGACATGCCTGAACCACCTGCCGAGCATGCCGGAACCACCTGCCGGACACGCCAAAATCACCTGCGGGCTAGGCCAGAACCACTTGTAGGACTCTCCTGGAGCACCTGCCCGGGCATGCGGGAACCACCTCTCAGACGTGCCAGAACCACGTGCGGCACATGACGGAACCCATTACCGGACAGACCGGAACCACCTGCTGGACACGCCAGAATCACCTGCCAAGAACACCGGAACCACCTGAACAGCTCGCCAGAAACACCTGCCGGACATGCCAAAATCACCTGCCGGCTACACCAGAACCTCTTGCCGGACACTCCGGAATCACCTGCCAGACATGATGCAACCAAATGTCAGACGTGCCAGAACCACGTGCCAGAGACACCGGATGCAACTGCCGAGCATGCCGGAACCTCCTGCTCAACTCGCTGTAACCACCTGCCGGGGACGCCAAAATCACCTGTCAGCTAGGCCAGAACCACGTGGCGGACTCTATGGAATCACCCGCCGGGCATGCCGGAACCAGCTCTCAGACGTGCCAGAAGCACGTGCCGGACACGCCGGAACCACCTACTAGAGAGACCGGAACCACCTGCCAGACCCGCCTGAACCACCTGCTGAGTACGCTGGAACAACCTGCTCTACTCGCTGGAGCCACCTGCTGGACACGCCAAAATCACCTGATGGCTACGCCAGCACCACTCGGCAGACAAGCCAGAATCACCTGCAGGGTATGCCGGAACCACCTCTCAGACGTGCCAGAACCCCTTGTCGGACACTCCGGAATCACCTGTCAGGCATGCCGGAACCACCTCTCGAACGTGCCAGAATGACGTGCCAGAGACACCGGATGCACCTGCCGAGCACGCCGGAACCTCCTCTTCGACTCGCCGGAACCACCAGCCAGAGACGCCAAAATCCCCTGCCAGGTAGGCCAGAATCACATGGCGGACGCTCCGGAATCTCCCGCCGGGAAGGTAGGAACCACCTCTCAAACATACTGGAAGCACGTGCCGGACATGCCGGCACCACGTACTGGACAGACCAGAAACACCTGCCGGACCTGCCTGAACCACCTGCTGAGCACACCGGAACAACTTGCTCGACTCGCTGGAGCCACCTGCTGGACACCCCAAAATCACCAGCCAGCTATGCCAGAACCACTTGCCGTACACTCCGGAATCACCTGCTGGTTACACCAGAGCCACTTGGTGGACAATCCAGAATCACCTGCCGGACATGCCAGAACCACCTGTCACACATGCCGGAACCACGTGCCTGACACGCCGGAACCACCTCGCGGACAGACCGGAACCACCTACCAGACATGCCTGAACCACCTGCCGAGCATGCCGGAACCACCTGCCGGACACGCCAAAATCACCTGCGGGCTAGGCCAGAACCACTTGTAGGACTCTCCTGGAGCACCTGCCGGGCATGCGGGAACCACCTCTCAGACGTGCCAGAACCACGTGCGGCACATGACGGAACCCATTACCGGACAGACCGGAACCACCTGCTGGACACGCCAGAATCACCTGCCAAGAACACCGGAACCACCTGAACAGCTCGCCAGAAACACCTGCCGGACATGCCAAAATCACCTGCCGGCTACACCAGAACCTCTTGCCGGACACTCCGGAATCACCTGCCAGACATGATGCAACCAAATGTCAGACGTGCCAGAACCACGTGCCAGAGACACCGGATGCAACTGCCGAGCATGCCGGAACCTCCTGCTCAACTCGCTGTAACCACCTGCCGGGGACGCCAAAATCACCTGTCAGCTAGGCCAGAACCACGTGGCGGACTCTATGGAATCACCCGCCGGGCATGCCGGAACCAGCTCTCAGACGTGCCAGAAGCACGTGCCGGACACGCCGGAACCACCTACTAGAGAGACCGGAACCACCTGCCAGACCCGCCTGAACCACCTGCTGAGTACGCTGGAACAACCTGCTCTACTCGCTGGAGCCACCTGCTGGACACGCCAAAATCACCTGATGGCTACGCCAGCACCACTCGGCAGACAAGCCAGAATCACCTGCAGGGTATGCCGGAACCACCTCTCAGACGTGCCAGAACCCCTTGTCGGACACTCCGGAATCACCTGTCAGGCATGCCGGAACCACCTCTCGAACGTGCCAGAATGACGTGCCAGAGACACCGGATGCACCTGCCGAGCACGCCGGAACCTCCTCTTCGACTCGCCGGAACCACCAGCCAGAGACGCCAAAATCCCCTGCCAGGTAGGCCAGAATCACATGGCGGACGCTCCGGAATCTCCCGCCGGGAAGGTAGGAACCACCTCTCAAACATACTGGAAGCACGTGCCGGACATGCCGGCACCACGTACTGGACAGACCAGAAACACCTGCCGGACCTGCCTGAACCACCTGCTGAGCACACCGGAACAACTTGCTCGACTCGCTGGAGCCACCTGCTGGACACCCCAAAATCACCAGCCAGCTATGCCAGAACCACTTGCCGTACACTCCGGAATCACCTGCTGGTTACACCAGAGCCACTTGGTGGACAATCCAGAATCACCTGCCGGACATGCCAGAACCACCTGTCACACATGCCGGAACCACGTGCCTGACACGCCGGAACCACCTCGCGGACAGACCGGAACCACCTACCAGACATGCCTGAACCACCTGCCGAGCATGCCGGAACCACCTGCCGGACACGCCAAAATCACCTGCGGGCTAGGCCAGAACCACTTGTAGGACTCTCCTGGAGCACCTGCCGGGCATGCGGGAACCACCTCTCAGACGTGCCAGAACCACGTGCGGCACATGACGGAACCCATTACCGGACAGACCGGAACCACCTGCTGGACACGCCAGAATCACCTGCCAAGAACACCGGAACCACCTGAACAGCTCGCCAGAAACACCTGCCGGACATGCCAAAATCACCTGCCGGCTACACCAGAACCTCTTGCCGGACACTCCGGAATCACCTGCCAGACATGATGCAACCAAATGTCAGACGTGCCAGAACCACGTGCCAGAGACACCGGATGCAACTGCCGAGCATGCCGGAACCTCCTGCTCAACTCGCTGTAACCACCTGCCGGGGACGCCAAAATCACCTGTCAGCTAGGCCAGAACCACGTGGCGGACTCTATGGAATCACCCGCCGGGCATGCCGGAACCAGCTCTCAGACGTGCCAGAAGCACGTGCCGGACACGCCGGAACCACCTACTAGAGAGACCGGAACCACCTGCCAGACCCGCCTGAACCACCTGCTGAGTACGCTGGAACAACCTGCTCTACTCGCTGGAGCCACCTGCTGGACACGCCAAAATCACCTGATGGCTACGCCAGCACCACTCGGCAGACAAGCCAGAATCACCTGCAGGGTATGCCGGAACCACCTCTCAGACGTGCCAGAACCCCTTGTCGGACACTCCGGAATCACCTGTCAGGCATGCCGGAACCACCTCTCGAACGTGCCAGAATGACGTGCCAGAGACACCGGATGCACCTGCCGAGCACGCCGGAACCTCCTCTTCGACTCGCCGGAACCACCAGCCAGAGACGCCAAAATCCCCTGCCAGGTAGGCCAGAATCACATGGCGGACGCTCCGGAATCTCCCGCCGGGAAGGTAGGAACCACCTCTCAAACATACTGGAAGCACGTGCCGGACATGCCGGCACCACGTACTGGACAGACCAGAAACACCTGCCGGACCTGCCTGAACCACCTGCTGAGCACACCGGAACAACTTGCTCGACTCGCTGGAGCCACCTGCTGGACACCCCAAAATCACCAGCCAGCTATGCCAGAACCACTTGCCGTACACTCCGGAATCACCTGCTGGTTACACCAGAGCCACTTGGTGGACAATCCAGAATCACCTGCCGGACATGCCAGAACCACCTGTCACACATGCCGGAACCACGTGCCTGACACGCCGGAACCACCTCGCGGACAGACCGGAACCACCTACCAGACATGCCTGAACCACCTGCCGAGCATGCCGGAACCACCTGCCGGACACGCCAAAATCACCTGCGGGCTAGGCCAGAACCACTTGTAGGACTCTCCTGGAGCACCTGCCGGGCATGCGGGAACCACCTCTCAGACGTGCCAGAACCACGTGCGGCACATGACGGAACCCATTACCGGACAGACCGGAACCACCTGCTGGACACGCCAGAATCACCTGCCAAGAACACCGGAACCACCTGAACAGCTCGCCAGAAACACCTGCCGGACATGCCAAAATCACCTGCCGGCTACACCAGAACCTCTTGCCGGACACTCCGGAATCACCTGCCAGACATGATGCAACCAAATGTCAGACGTGCCAGAACCACGTGCCAGAGACACCGGATGCAACTGCCGAGCATGCCGGAACCTCCTGCTCAACTCGCTGTAACCACCTGCCGGGGACGCCAAAATCACCTGTCAGCTAGGCCAGAACCACGTGGCGGACTCTATGGAATCACCCGCCGGGCATGCCGGAACCAGCTCTCAGACGTGCCAGAAGCACGTGCCGGACACGCCGGAACCACCTACTAGAGAGACCGGAACCACCTGCCAGACCCGCCTGAACCACCTGCTGAGTACGCTGGAACAACCTGCTCTACTCGCTGGAGCCACCTGCTGGACACGCCAAAATCACCTGATGGCTACGCCAGCACCACTCGGCAGACAAGCCAGAATCACCTGCAGGGTATGCCGGAACCACCTCTCAGACGTGCCAGAACCCCTTGTCGGACACTCCGGAATCACCTGTCAGGCATGCCGGAACCACCTCTCGAACGTGCCAGAATGACGTGCCAGAGACACCGGATGCACCTGCCGAGCACGCCGGAACCTCCTCTTCGACTCGCCGGAACCACCAGCCAGAGACGCCAAAATCCCTGCCAGGTAGGCCAGAATCACATGGCGGACGCTCCGGAATCTCCCGCCGGGAAGGTAGGAACCACCTCTCAAACATACTGGAAGCACGTGCCGGACATGCCGGCACCACGTACTGGACAGACCAGAAACACCTGCCGGACCTGCCTGAACCACCTGCTGAGCACACCGGAACAACTTGCTCGACTCGCTGGAGCCACCTGCTGGACACCCCAAAATCACCAGCCAGCTATGCCAGAACCACTTGCCGTACACTCCGGAATCACCTGCTGGTTACACCAGAGCCACTTGGTGGACAATCCAGAATCACCTGCCGGACATGCCAGAACCACCTGTCACACATGCCGGAACCACGTGCCTGACACGCCGGAACCACCTCGCGGACAGACCGGAACCACCTACCAGACATGCCTGAACCACCTGCCGAGCATGCCGGAACCACCTGCCGGACACGCCAAAATCACCTGCGGGCTAGGCCAGAACCACTTGTAGGACTCTCCTGGAGCACCTGCCGGGCATGCGGGAACCACCTCTCAGACGTGCCAGAACCACGTGCGGCACATGACGGAACCCATTACCGGACAGACCGGAACCACCTGCTGGACACGCCAGAATCACCTGCCAAGAACACCGGAACCACCTGAACAGCTCGCCAGAAACACCTGCCGGACATGCCAAAATCACCTGCCGGCTACACCAGAACCTCTTGCCGGACACTCCGGAATCACCTGCCAGACATGATGCAACCAAATGTCAGACGTGCCAGAACCACGTGCCAGAGACACCGGATGCAACTGCCGAGCATGCCGGAACCTCCTGCTCAACTCGCTGTAACCACCTGCCGGGGACGCCAAAATCACCTGTCAGCTAGGCCAGAACCACGTGGCGGACTCTATGGAATCACCCGCCGGGCATGCCGGAACCAGCTCTCAGACGTGCCAGAAGCACGTGCCGGACACGCCGGAACCACCTACTAGAGAGACCGGAACCACCTGCCAGACCCGCCTGAACCACCTGCTGAGTACGCTGGAACAACCTGCTCTACTCGCTGGAGCCACCTGCTGGACACGCCAAAATCACCTGATGGCTACGCCAGCACCACTCGGCAGACAAGCCAGAATCACCTGCAGGGTATGCCGGAACCACCTCTCAGACGTGCCAGAACCCCTTGTCGGACACTCCGGAATCACCTGTCAGGCATGCCGGAACCACCTCTCGAACGTGCCAGAATGACGTGCCAGAGACACCGGATGCACCTGCCGAGCACGCCGGAACCTCCTCTTCGACTCGCCGGAACCACCAGCCAGAGACGCCAAAATCCCCTGCCAGGTAGGCCAGAATCACATGGCGGACGCTCCGGAATCTCCCGCCGGGAAGGTAGGAACCACCTCTCAAACATACTGGAAGCACGTGCCGGACATGCCGGCACCACGTACTGGACAGACCAGAAACACCTGCCGGACCTGCCTGAACCACCTGCTGAGCACACCGGAACAACTTGCTCGACTCGCTGGAGCCACCTGCTGGACACCCCAAAATCACCAGCCAGCTATGCCAGAACCACTTGCCGTACACTCCGGAATCACCTGCTGGTTACACCAGAGCCACTTGGTGGACAATCCAGAATCACCTGCCGGACATGCCAGAACCACCTGTCACACATGCCGGAACCACGTGCCTGACACGCCGGAACCACCTCGCGGACAGACCGGAACCACCTACCAGACATGCCTGAACCACCTGCCGAGCATGCCGGAACCACCTGCCGGACACGCCAAAATCACCTGCGGGCTAGGCCAGAACCACTTGTAGGACTCTCCTGGAGCACCTGCCGGGCATGCGGGAACCACCTCTCAGACGTGCCAGAACCACGTGCGGCACATGACGGAACCCATTACCGGACAGACCGGAACCACCTGCTGGACACGCCAGAATCACCTGCCAAGAACACCGGAACCACCTGAACAGCTCGCCAGAAACACCTGCCGGACATGCCAAAATCACCTGCCGGCTACACCAGAACCTCTTGCCGGACACTCCGGAATCACCTGCCAGACATGATGCAACCAAATGTCAGACGTGCCAGAACCACGTGCCAGAGACACCGGATGCAACTGCCGAGCATGCCGGAACCTCCTGCTCAACTCGCTGTAACCACCTGCCGGGGACGCCAAAATCACCTGTCAGCTAGGCCAGAACCACGTGGCGGACTCTATGGAATCACCCGCCGGGCATGCCGGAACCAGCTCTCAGACGTGCCAGAAGCACGTGCCGGACACGCCGGAACCACCTACTAGAGAGACCGGAACCACCTGCCAGACCCGCCTGAACCACCTGCTGAGTACGCTGGAACAACCTGCTCTACTCGCTGGAGCCACCTGCTGGACACGCCAAAATCACCTGATGGCTACGCCAGCACCACTCGGCAGACAAGCCAGAATCACCTGCAGGGTATGCCGGAACCACCTCTCAGACGTGCCAGAACCCCTTGTCGGACACTCCGGAATCACCTGTCAGGCATGCCGGAACCACCTCTCGAACGTGCCAGAATGACGTGCCAGAGACACCGGATGCACCTGCCGAGCACGCCGGAACCTCCTCTTCGACTCGCCGGAACCACCAGCCAGAGACGCCAAAATCCCCTGCCAGGTAGGCCAGAATCACATGGCGGACGCTCCGGAATCTCCCGCCGGGAAGGTAGGAACCACCTCTCAAACATACTGGAAGCACGTGCCGGACATGCCGGCACCACGTACTGGACAGACCAGAAACACCTGCCGGACCTGCCTGAACCACCTGCTGAGCACACCGGAACAACTTGCTCGACTCGCTGGAGCCACCTGCTGGACACCCAAAATCACCAGCCAGCTATGCCAGAACCACTTGCCGTACACTCCGGAATCACCTGCTGGTTACACCAGAGCCACTTGGTGGACAATCCAGAATCACCTGCCGGACATGCCAGAACCACCTGTCACACATGCCGGAACCACGTGCCTGACACGCCGGAACCACCTCGCGGACAGACCGGAACCACCTACCAGACATGCCTGAACCACCTGCCGAGCATGCCGGAACCACCTGCCGGACACGCCAAAATCACCTGCGGGCTAGGCCAGAACCACTTGTAGGACTCTCCTGGAGCACCTGCCGGGCATGCGGGAACCACCTCTCAGACGTGCCAGAACCACGTGCGGCACATGACGGAACCCATTACCGGACAGACCGGAACCACCTGCTGGACACGCCAGAATCACCTGCCAAGAACACCGGAACCACCTGAACAGCTCGCCAGAAACACCTGCCGGACATGCCAAAATCACCTGCCGGCTACACCAGAACCTCTTGCCGGACACTCCGGAATCACCTGCCAGACATGATGCAACCAAATGTCAGACGTGCCAGAACCACGTGCCAGAGACACCGGATGCAACTGCCGAGCATGCCGGAACCTCCTGCTCAACTCGCTGTAACCACCTGCCGGGACGCCAAAATCACCTGTCAGCTAGGCCAGAACCACGTGGCGGACTCTATGGAATCACCCGCCGGGCATGCCGGAACCAGCTCTCAGACGTGCCAGAAGCACGTGCCGGACACGCCGGAACCACCTACTAGAGAGACCGGAACCACCTGCCAGACCCGCCTGAACCACCTGCTGAGTACGCTGGAACAACCTGCTCTACTCGCTGGAGCCACCTGCTGGACACGCCAAAATCACCTGATGGCTACGCCAGCACCACTCGGCAGACAAGCCAGAATCACCTGCAGGGTATGCCGGAACCACCTCTCAGACGTGCCAGAACCCCTTGTCGGACACTCCGGAATCACCTGTCAGGCATGCCGGAACCACCTCTCGAACGTGCCAGAATGACGTGCCAGAGACACCGGATGCACCTGCCGAGCACGCCGGAACCTCCTCTTCGACTCGCCGGAACCACCAGCCAGAGACGCCAAAATCCCCTGCCAGGTAGGCCAGAATCACATGGCGGACGCTCCGGAATCTCCCGCCGGGAAGGTAGGAACCACCTCTCAAACATACTGGAAGCACGTGCCGGACATGCCGGCACCACGTACTGGACAGACCAGAAACACCTGCCGGACCTGCCTGAACCACCTGCTGAGCACACCGGAACAACTTGCTCGACTCGCTGGAGCCACCTGCTGGACACCCCAAAATCACCAGCCAGCTATGCCAGAACCACTTGCCGTACACTCCGGAATCACCTGCTGGTTACACCAGAGCCACTTGGTGGACAATCCAGAATCACCTGCCGGACATGCCAGAACCACCTGTCACACATGCCGGAACCACGTGCCTGACACGCCGGAACCACCTCGCGGACAGACCGGAACCACCTACCAGACATGCCTGAACCACCTGCCGAGCATGCCGGAACCACCTGCCGGACACGCCAAAATCACCTGCGGGCTAGGCCAGAACCACTTGTAGGACTCTCCTGGAGCACCTGCCGGGCATGCGGGAACCACCTCTCAGACGTGCCAGAACCACGTGCGGCACATGACGGAACCCATTACCGGACAGACCGGAACCACCTGCTGGACACGCCAGAATCACCTGCCAAGAACACCGGAACCACCTGAACAGCTCGCCAGAAACACCTGCCGGACATGCCAAAATCACCTGCCGGCTACACCAGAACCTCTTGCCGGACACTCCGGAATCACCTGCCAGACATGATGCAACCAAATGTCAGACGTGCCAGAACCACGTGCCAGAGACACCGGATGCAACTGCCGAGCATGCCGGAACCTCCTGCTCAACTCGCTGTAACCACCTGCCGGGGACGCCAAAATCACCTGTCAGCTAGGCCAGAACCACGTGGCGGACTCTATGGAATCACCCGCCGGGCATGCCGGAACCAGCTCTCAGACGTGCCAGAAGCACGTGCCGGACACGCCGGAACCACCTACTAGAGAGACCGGAACCACCTGCCAGACCCGCCTGAACCACCTGCTGAGTACGCTGGAACAACCTGCTCTACTCGCTGGAGCCACCTGCTGGACACGCCAAAATCACCTGATGGCTACGCCAGCACCACTCGGCAGACAAGCCAGAATCACCTGCAGGGTATGCCGGAACCACCTCTCAGACGTGCCAGAACCCCTTGTCGGACACTCCGGAATCACCTGTCAGGCATGCCGGAACCACCTCTCGAACGTGCCAGAATGACGTGCCAGAGACACCGGATGCACCTGCCGAGCACGCCGGAACCTCCTCTTCGACTCGCCGGAACCACCAGCCAGAGACGCCAAAATCCCCTGCCAGGTAGGCCAGAATCACATGGCGGACGCTCCGGAATCTCCCGCCGGGAAGGTAGGAACCACCTCTCAAACATACTGGAAGCACGTGCCGGACATGCCGGCACCACGTACTGGACAGACCAGAAACACCTGCCGGACCTGCCTGAACCACCTGCTGAGCACACCGGAACAACTTGCTCGACTCGCTGGAGCCACCTGCTGGACACCCCAAAATCACCAGCCAGCTATGCCAGAACCACTTGCCGTACACTCCGGAATCACCTGCTGGTTACACCAGAGCCACTTGGTGGACAATCCAGAATCACCTGCCGGACATGCCAGAACCACCTGTCACACATGCCGGAACCACGTGCCTGACACGCCGGAACCACCTCGCGGACAGACCGGAACCACCTACCAGACATGCCTGAACCACCTGCCGAGCATGCCGGAACCACCTGCCGGACACGCCAAAATCACCTGCGGGCTAGGCCAGAACCACTTGTAGGACTCTCCTGGAGCACCTGCCGGGCATGCGGGAACCACCTCTCAGACGTGCCAGAACCACGTGCGGCACATGACGGAACCCATTACCGGACAGACCGGAACCACCTGCTGGACACGCCAGAATCACCTGCCAAGAACACCGGAACCACCTGAACAGCTCGCCAGAAACACCTGCCGGACATGCCAAAATCACCTGCCGGCTACACCAGAACCTCTTGCCGGACACTCCGGAATCACCTGCCAGACATGATGCAACCAAATGTCAGACGTGCCAGAACCACGTGCCAGAGACACCGGATGCAACTGCCGAGCATGCCGGAACCTCCTGCTCAACTCGCTGTAACCACCTGCCGGGGACGCCAAAATCACCTGTCAGCTAGGCCAGAACCACGTGGCGGACTCTATGGAATCACCCGCCGGGCATGCCGGAACCAGCTCTCAGACGTGCCAGAAGCACGTGCCGGACACGCCGGAACCACCTACTAGAGAGACCGGAACCACCTGCCAGACCCGCCTGAACCACCTGCTGAGTACGCTGGAACAACCTGCTCTACTCGCTGGAGCCACCTGCTGGACACGCCAAAATCACCTGATGGCTACGCCAGCACCACTCGGCAGACAAGCCAGAATCACCTGCAGGGTATGCCGGAACCACCTCTCAGACGTGCCAGAACCCCTTGTCGGACACTCCGGAATCACCTGTCAGGCATGCCGGAACCACCTCTCGAACGTGCCAGAATGACGTGCCAGAGACACCGGATGCACCTGCCGAGCACGCCGGAACCTCCTCTTCGACTCGCCGGAACCACCAGCCAGAGACGCCAAAATCCCCTGCCAGGTAGGCCAGAATCACATGGCGGACGCTCCGGAATCTCCCGCCGGGAAGGTAGGAACCACCTCTCAAACATACTGGAAGCACGTGCCGGACATGCCGGCACCACGTACTGGACAGACCAGAAACACCTGCCGGACCTGCCTGAACCACCTGCTGAGCACACCGGAACAACTTGCTCGACTCGCTGGAGCCACCTGCTGGACACCCCAAAATCACCAGCCAGCTATGCCAGAACCACTTGCCGTACACTCCGGAATCACCTGCTGGTTACACCAGAGCCACTTGGTGGACAATCCAGAATCACCTGCCGGACATGCCAGAACCACCTGTCACACATGCCGGAACCACGTGCCTGACACGCCGGAACCACCTCGCGGACAGACCGGAACCACCTACCAGACATGCCTGAACCACCTGCCGAGCATGCCGGAACCACCTGCCGGACACGCCAAAATCACCTGCGGGCTAGGCCAGAACCACTTGTAGGACTCTCCTGGAGCACCTGCCGGGCATGCGGGAACCACCTCTCAGACGTCCCAGAACCACGTGCGGCACATGACGGAACCCATTACCGGACAGACCGGAACCACCTGCTGGACACGCCAGAATCACCTGCCAAGAACACCGGAACCACCTGAACAGCTCGCCAGAAACACCTGCCGGACATGCCAAAATCACCTGCCGGCTACACCAGAACCTCTTGCCGGACACTCCGGAATCACCTGCCAGACATGATGCAACCAAATGTCAGACGTGCCAGAACCACGTGCCAGAGACACCGGATGCAACTGCCGAGCATGCCGGAACCTCCTGCTCAACTCGCTGTAACCACCTGCCGGGGACGCCAAAATCACCTGTCAGCTAGGCCAGAACCACGTGGCGGACTCTATGGACTCACCCGCCGGGCATGCCGGAACCAGCTCTCAGACGTGCCAGAAGCACGTGCCGGACACGCCGGAACCACCCACTAGAGAGACCGGAACCACCTGCCAGACCCGCCTGAACCACCTGCTGAGTACGCTGAACAACCTGCTCTACTCGCTGGAGCCACCTGCTGGACACGCCAAAATCACCTGATGGCTACGCCAGCACCACTCGGCAGACAAGCCAGAATCACCTGCAGGGTATGCCGGAACCACCTCTCAGACGTGCAGAACCCCTTGTCGGACACTCCGGAATCACCTGTCAGGCATGCCGGAACCTCCTCTCGAACGTGCCAGAATGAAGTGCCAGAGACACCGGATTGCACCTGCCGAGCACGCCGGGACCTCCTCTTCGACTCGCCGGAACCACCAGCCAGAGACGCCCAAATCCCCTGCCAGGTAGGCCCAGAATCACATGGCGGACTCTCTGGAATCTCCCGCCGGGAAGGTAGGAACCGCCTCTCAAACATACTGGAAGCACGTGCCGGACATGCCGGCACCACGTACTGACAGACCAGAAACACCTGCCGGACCTGCCTGAACCACCTGCTGAGCACACCGGAACAACTTGCTCGACTCGCTGGAGCCACCTGCTGGACACCCCAAAATCACCAGCCAGCTATGCCAGAACCACTTGCCGTACACTCCGGAATCACCTGCTGGTTACACCAGAGCCACTTGGTGGACAATCCAGAATCACCTGCCGGACATGCCAGAACCACCTGTCACACATGCCGGAACCACGTGCCTGACACGCCGGAACCACCTCGCGGACAGACCGGAACCACCTACCAGACATGCCTGAACCACCTGCCGAGCATGCCGGAACCACCTGCCGACACGCCAAAATCACCTGCGGGCTAGGCCAGAACCACTTGTAGGACTCTCCTGGAGCACCTGCCGGGCATGCGGGAACCACCTCTCAGACGTCCCAGAACCACGTGCGGCACATGACGGAACCCATTACCGGACAGACCGGAACCACCTGCTGGACACGCCAGAATCAGCTGCCAAGAACACCGGAACCACCTGAACAGCTCGCCAGAAACACCTGCCGGACATGCCAAAATCACCTGCCTGCTACAACAGAACCTCTTGCCGCACACTCCGGAATCACCTGCCAGACATGATGCAACCAAATGTCAGACGTGCCAGAACCACGTGCCAGAGACACCGGATGCAACTGCCGAGCATGCCGGAACCTCCTGCTCAACTCGCTGTAACCACCTGCCGGGGACGCCAAAATCACCTGTCAGCTAGGCAGAACCACGTGGCGGACTCTATGGACTCACCCGCCGGGCATGCCGGAACAGCTCTCAGACGTGCCAGAAGCACGTGCCGGACACGCCGGAACCACCCACTAGAGAGACCGGAACCACCTGCCAGAACCCGCCTGAACCACCTGCTGAGTACGCTGGAACAACCTGCTCTACTCGCTGGAGCCACCTGCTGGACACGCCAAAATCACCTGATGGCTACGCCAGCACCACTCGGCAGACAAGCCAGAATCACCTGCAGGGTATGCCGGAACCACCTCTCAGACGTGCCAGAACCCCTTGTCGGACACTCCGGAATCACCTGTCAGGCATGCCTGGAACCTCCTCTCGAACGTGCCAGAATGACGTGCCAGAGACACCGGATGCACCTGCCGAGCACGCCGGGACCTCCTCTTCGACTCGCCGGAACCACCAGCCAGAGACGCCCAAATCCCTGCCAGGTAGGCCAGAATCACATGGCGGACTCTCTGGAATCTCCCGCCGGGAAGGTAGGAACCGCCTCTCAAACATACTGGAAGCACGTGCCGGACATGCCGGCACCACGTACTGGACAGACCAGAAACACCTGCCGGACCTGCCTGAACCACCTGCTGAGCACACCGGAACAACTAAAAAAAATCGCTGGAGCCACCTGCTGGACA
>NW_027224773.1:0-23126 GCF_041296235.1 Equus asinus
TTCAGTGGTAGAATTCTCGCCTGCCACGCGGGAGGCCCGGGTTCGATTCCCGGCCCATGCAGCACCCCGTCCCCTTTTGGTCCCGCGGCCCCGACGTCCAGCTTAGGCTGCCTCTCTCCTGCGGCTCGAGGCCGCCCCCACACACCAACACCTTCCGCCCGCCCGGGCCCTCGCTCTCGCCCTGGAGACAAAAGTCCCCCCCCCCTCCGCCCCCAAACACGCACCCCGGGAACCAAACGCCCGCCCCCCAAACCCCCGTGCCCTGACACATTCACGGCCCAGCCACTCTCGTGCCCGCGCACCTTCCTTCCTTGTCCCTCTTCTTTTCCTTTCCCGTGACCCCGCTCGAGTCACGCGTTTCCCTTCGAGGACACTCTCCCGCAGCACACGCGGGCCCATGCACGCCCCACCTCCTCACGCTCCGCCACCTTTCCCCGCTCTCTGGCTCGCTCTGACCCCGGCCGGCAAGTTACGCGGCGTTGGCACTGCCGGCAGGAAGGAACGTGCCGCTCCTACGGGTGACCCACCGCCTTCTCCCGGAGGGTCCCCGTGTCCTGATGGCGCGCCCTCGAGTCTTTCCAAAGAGTTCCCGCGAGATCGTCACCATGCACGCCCGCCGTGTGTTCACCTGATCCCGCCCGGCCGCCATCGGTTGCCAACGCTGCCCGGGCCCTCCACCACCGGAAACCACCTGCGCCGCCACTGCCACCAGTCCACCCACCCCGCCCCTCCCCCCCTTCCCCCGGCGCCAGCACCAAGTCCACCACGCGTCAGCACCGGCACCACGACGAATCCTCGCCGCCACCCCCGCCACCAGGACGCCCCGAGGACACTGCCAATCCCGCCGCCGCCACCCCAGCCTGCAAGCCCCCAAGCCGCACCCCAGCCCCAACCCCTCCACCTCCACCCTCCCCACCCCCCTACTGCTCCAACACCCCCGACGCCTGTCAGGCCCCTCCTCCCCGCGCCCCCACTTTCCAAATCCTTCCCGGCCGGGGATCCTCCGTTCCGTTGGTCCCTTTGGCCTCTTCTCAACTCAACCCCCAACGCACACCCGAGACGCGACTCTCTGTCCCCAGGACAGGTCGTTTCTGTCTCTGGGGCAGGGGCATTCCCCGCCCTTGCCCGCTCCCCACCCCTCCTCTCACCCTACTCCTTAGCCTCACCACCTCGCAGCGCAGCACAGCCAGTCTCGCCCGCCGGCGTCCTCTCCCACCGCAGGGGCTTCCGTCTTCCTCGCACCGGAGCCCACTGCCCCTGCTTGCCACCCGCCGCTCCTTACGGCCTCCAGGCCCCCCCGCCCCACCATCCGCCAACAACCCCGCGGACCCTGTGGTCCTCTCTCGCACGACCCGCCCCGAGGACTCGCTTCCCCCGGCCCGGTCCCCCCCCCCCCCGCTCAGGCCCCTCGTCCCCACCCCAACCCTAGATCTCACCCGCCGCCACCCGTGCCGGCCAAGGGGCCTGGCCGCCCGGAGCCCCTGCCTGAGCGGCCCGTTCCCGCAAGCCCCGCACCTCCTCCGGGCCCGCGGCGCTCCGCTCGCACACCCGGGACTCCTCCTCACGCCACCCACCGCGCGGCTCACTGCCGTGCCCTCTTCCTGGGGTCACTTGGCCCTGTGCCCTGACCCGCGTGGGGGGCCACCCACCGGGACCGACGCCTCCATCCCGCACCGTCTCCCGCCCCCGCACGCGCACGCCCAGCACCCCGGCCGGGCCCGTGGGGGAGCTTCCCGCGCTCACGGGGCGCACCCCTATGCCCACCGGGGGCGCCTTGGCACAGGGGAGAACGGCTCCGTCAAAGTCCAGCGTGGGGCCCGCGGCAGCTTCCTGCCGCTCATCGGCTCGGCCCTCCCCTCTGCCTCGGCCGGAACCGGTCCCTGGACAGATACTCAGCTCCGCTGGCTCACGGCGGCGCGCCCGTCGTGGCGGCAAGGGGCCGGAGAGAGCTGCCATCTCCTTTGGGGAGCAGCCGCAGGAGAAGATGGATGCGGGGCTGGAGAGAGGGATGGCGTGGGTGGACGCCGAGGCGGGAAGGGGAACGCCGTCCAAAGTCCCAGCTCGGTGGGGGGAGGGGCGTGGGGGAGGCAAGAGTTCCGGGGAACGCCCCGGCCACTTGGCCATAGGACGCGGAGCGTCGCTGAGGCCACTGGAAGAAAACGCTGGCCACCCCCGCCACCCGTCCGCCCCCAGCCCCTCCCCACCTGCTTGCCGTGGCGTTTTCCGGAACGGCCTCCTGTAGCTCCCTGCTCTGTCTCCTCCGCGGCGGGCTGGTCTCGCTAGCCCGACGGACGGACGGGTCGAGGGTCACTGGCCCATCTCCGCCTCTCGGGCGCCGCGGCCGGGCCCTCGGCTCCCACGCCCGCGCGAGACCCAGACGCCCCTGGCGCCCAATCGCCGGGCCCCCGGGACACGCAGCGGGCCCAGGACCCGGCAGGCGGCGGCGGGAAAGCTGCCGGCGCCTTGGCTGGCGCGAGGGGCGAGGCCAGGGACCACAGGTCTCGGCAGGTGGCCCGACCGGTCCAGGGAGACCCCTGCCCCCTCCCGCCCGCACCCCCAGCCCCAGCCCCCACCGGCGGCCCCACCTCGGGAGGGACCAAGGGGCGGCTTGGGGGCCGCGAAACTGTCGCGGCCGAAGCCAGGCTGCGGGAGAGTCGAAGCGCGTGCGGGGGCCGGCGGCGGGGCTGTGCGCCCGCGGCCACGGCGGGAGAGAGGCGGCCCCAGCCACCGAGGAAGAGGGGAAGCGAGGCGAGCGTCCGAGGAGGAGGAGGAGGAGGAGGAGGGGAGACGCCCAGGGGGCGAGCGGGGGCCGAAAGGTCTGCCGTTGGCAGGGGTGGAGGGGGCGTGGCAGGGTCAGGGCTGGACGTGGCGGGTGGCCTTGTCGGGAGGCCGAGGCCAGGGGGCGAGGGGCGAAGCGAGCGAGCTCCGGCGCGGGCTAAAAGTGTGCGTGGTGGGGGGAGGGGTCGCGGCCGCCCGCGCCGCGCCGGGAGGCGGAGGTCGGGCGGCCGGCAGGCGGGCGGGCGGAGAGGAAGAAGAAAGGCTTCCCTGACCGGGAATCGAACCCGGGCCGCGGCGGTGAGAGCGCCGAATCCTAACCACTAGACCACCAGGGAGCGTCGGGCTTCGCGCCTCGCCTGCGCCTCCTGGACCCGGGGCCCGCAGCCCGCCCGCTCGCCGCTCCCTCGCCGCCGGGGCCCCCTGCCTTGCGCAGGCCAGCCGCCCGCCGCCCCGGCCCAGGCACGCGCCCTCGCCGGCTTCCTGCTCGCCGCGCCCTCAAAACGCTGCGCGCGCACACACGCACACACACACACACACACACACACACACACACACACGCACAGCCGCACGCCCGCCGCCCGCCGCCCGCCTCCGGGCGGGAGGGCCCCGCAGCTCGGCAAAAGGTCGGCCCGCTGCGTTGGCCGGGAATCGAACCCGGGTCAACTGCTTGGAAGGCAGCTATGCTCACCACTATACCACCAACGCCGCACAGCCCGGCCTGCCCCGAGACGCCGGCCCGGGGCTCGCGCCACAGCAGTCCGGCCGCCGCCGCCGCCGCCGCCGCCGCCGCCGCCTGGCGCAGCCCTGCTCCGACGCCCCGCCCGCCCGCAGCGCGGCGCTGCCACCGGCGCCACCAACCGCCGCCCCGCGCCAGCGCCAGCGCCGCGCCCGACGCGGCAGCCCTCGTCCGCCGGGACGGACCGCCTCTGGGGGGCGCCCTCGCTGCCGCGCCACCAAGCGACCGCCATTCCCACGCCGACCGCCCCGCCAAAGCCCCGGCCGGGCGCCCGCCCTCCACCGTCCGGCTCGCCCCAGCCCCTCTCCACAGGCTGCTCGGCGAGGCAGCTGCGCGCACCGAGAGAGGACCCACCCGCCGCCCGTCCCGGCAGCTGTGCAGCTGTGCAGCGCGCGTCGCGCGTCGCGTCGCGTCGCAGGGAGCCCCGTGCGCCAGCCGCTGGGGGCGGGCCGCTCGTCGGGCGCTGCGGGGAGCAGAGGAAGCCTTGGCTCGGCCGTGCCGAACGACCGCCGCCCGACGGCGAGGGGGCCTCGGGGAGGGGTCCCCGTGGGCAGGCCGGGCACGGGTTGGCGGCCTGCGCCTGGCTGGAGGGCGGGGCAGGGCGAAGAAGCGCCCTCGGGGGCTGGAGGGCGGGGCGCGGCAGGGCGAAGAAGGGCCCTCGGGGGCAAGCGGCCGGACGCAGAGCGGCGCCAGCCACCAAAAAGGGACGTCTTGCCTCCCCGTCGGGGAATCGAACCCCGGTCTCCCGCGTGACAGGCGGGGATACTCACCACTATACTAACGAGGACGGCGGCGGCCGCCCCGGCGCCCGACCGCTCTCCGGCTGCCTGCCGACGCCGACCCCCGCCCTCGAGGCCCTGCCCGCCACCGGTGCCCGGCACGTGTGCCCCATCCGACCCGACAGCCAAACGACCGCGTCATCCAGCAAAGCGGCCCGCGGCCCGCACACGACCCCGACCGCGCGCCCGGCCCTGGCGGCGGCGGCGACGGCGGCTGGAAATGCCGAGTCTGCGCCGCCTCTTGCCTCCCGTGCGGAGATCGCGCCGCGAGGAAGAGGCCCTCTCGAGAGGGCCAGCGAGGCGGCGAGGAGAAGGGGGGCGCGCGCCGGGCCGCGGCCTTGTCCCGGCCGGCGCCCGGGGTGGGCGACGGGGCGGCGGCGGCGGTGGAGCCGGGCGAGTCCGCTGGCCTTGCTCCCCGTCGGCCGGCGCGCGCGTCCCGTCCGTGGCGCGCCCACAAAGACGCCCGCCAGGCGCCGCGGGCGGCCAAGGGCCCCGCCGGCCGCGTCGGCTCCCAGCCAGGCGAGCGGCCACGCGCCCAGGCCCGCCGTCAGGATGGCCGAGCGGTCTAAGGCGCTGCGTTCAGGTCGCAGTCTCCCCTGGAGGCGTGGGTTCGAATCCCACTCCTGACACGCCGACCTTTTGGCCCGCCCAACCAACGCCCGCCTACCCGGGCCTCCCGCACACCCGAGCGCCGCCCTTGGCCGCCTTCCTGGCCGGCCCGGGCTGGCGCTCCGGCCTGTGGCCGCCGCGCCAAACTCCAGGCCCCTACACGCACGCCTCTCCACCCCACCCGCTTCTCACGCCCGCCGCTGCGCGGGCCTGGCGCACTCAGCCCAGGAGGCTGCCCCAGCGCCTCGAACCCACTGGCAACCGGCCTTCCCGACACAGCGCGCGCGCCCCCGCCCACTCACTCACACACCCTTCCCACCGGACCCCACACGCGGGGGCTTCAGGACTTCGCGCCCCATCGTTCCTCGCCTGCTCTCCCCTTCCCCCTCCGCACACGAGCCCCCCCATTAGGGGGGTTGTGTAGCCCTCCCTCCCACTCGCGCTCCCACTCCCACTCCCACTCCCCCTCCCCCACCCCACCCCACCCCACCCCACCCGACCCTGCGTGAGCAAAGCCCTCCACGGGTCACCCTCCGACTTCTGCCTGGCGCACAGCGCCTCGCTCTTGGAGCGCCACGCCTGCGCAACGGGCGGCACACCGTCCAACACGCTGTCCTTTCCCACAGCCCCCGGCCGCCCGGCCCGCCCATCCTCTCCACACCCTGCTCAGGTCGCCGTCCCCATCTCGGTGGCCTGTGGTGCCCACCACGACTTTTCACCTCGGGGCCTCGCCCGGGCCACACATGCCTGCCTCCCGGGCCCCACGCAGCCCGGCCTTCTGCTCGCCAGCCCACCACAGCGCCCTCCCTGCACGGGGCCTGCCTGGCACGCGGGCCCAACCCGGCAAGCTGGCTCCGGGGAGCAGCGAGCCGAAGCCCTGGATCCCCGTCGCCCACACGCCACGTCGGGCCCACGGCCGGGGCCAAGCCCCGTCTGCACGCGCGAAGGCGCCTCGGGGGCCCAAACCCACGACGACACGACGGCGCGCCTCCTCCGCGGGCGGCCCGCCGGCCGGCAGCCACTCTGCCAAAGCGCGCCCGCCATCCAAGACCGCGCTCCTGCCTCGCCACCAACGCACCCCGGAGCCGGACCCTTGCGGGCGAGCCGTCGGCCAGAGCGCAGGCGCCAGGCTCAGGCCCCTCGGGTCTCTTGGCCTGAGCGCCGCTCAGCGGCGGGCGGCCGAGGCGGCGCTCCCCAGCCTGCGGCTCCCACGGCCGCCCCCACGCCACGGCCCTCCCGCCCAGCCCAGCCCTGCCCAGCCCTGCCCAGCCCTGCCCTGCCCTGCCCTGCCCTGCCCTGCCCTGCCCTGCCCTGCTCTCGTCCGGCAGGCCGCGCCGTTGGCGCCCGCGCACGGCCACGCGCCCAGCGCACCCGCGGGGAAGCCCGCCGCCCAGGGGACTTGGGCACGGGCCCGTGGGTCGTCGAAGGGAACGTCGCCCGCCACAGATCGCCGCCCCTCGTTGGCACTCGAGCGCGGGCCAGGCTGGGCGCGGCTCCTGGCTTCCTCCGGCGACGCCGGCAGGGTCGCGGCGGCCCTGGGCCGGACACAAGGCGCGGGATGGGCCGAGGCCGCCCCGCTCTGTCGCGGCTCCTCCGCGCCTCGGCGCACAGGTGCCACCGCGCCTCCGGGTCTCCCTGCTCCGCACCCCCCTCCTACCGCGCCCGCCCCCGAGCGCCCTCCAGGGCCCCGCAGCCTCTCTTCCAGCTGCCCCGTCCGCCGACTGGCTCGGATGGAGGAGATGGCCCCGCAGGGCCGTGACCAGTGTCGGGCGGCTGGTGGCGAGCGCCGCTGGGGCGGCGCCTGGTGGCGCCGGCCACCGGTGCATGGGTGGTTCAGTGGTAGAATTCTCGCCTGCCACGCGGGAGGCCCGGGTTCGATTCCCGGCCCATGCAGCACCCCGTCCCCTTTTGGTCCCGCGGCCCCGACGTCCAGCTTAGGCTGCCTCTCTCCTGCGCTCGAGGCCGCCCCCACACACCAACACCTTCCGCCCGCCCCGGGCCCTCGCTCTCGCCCTGGAGACAAAAGTCCCCCCCCCCTCCGCCCCCAAACACGCACCCCGGGAACCAAACGCCCGCCCCCCAAACCCCCGTGCCCTGACACATTCACGGCCCAGCCACTCTCGTGCCCGCGCACCTTCCTTCCTTGTCCCTCTTCTTTTCCTTCCCGTGACCCCGCTCGAGTCACGCGTTTCCCTTCGAGGGACACTCTCCCGCAGCACACGCGGGCCCATGCACGCCCCACCTCCTCACGCTCCGCCACCTTTCCCCGCTCTCTGGCTCGCTCTGACCCCGGCCGGCAAGTTACGCGGCGTTGGCACTGCCGGCAGGAAGGAACGTGCCGCTCCTACGGGTGACCCACCGCCTTCTCCCGGAGGGTCCCCGTGTCCTGATGGCGCGCCCTCGAGTCTTTCCAAAGAGTTCCGCGAGATCGTCACCATGCACGCCCGCCGTGTGTTCACCTGATCCCGCTCGGCCGCCATCGGTTGCCAACGCTCGCCGGGCCCTCCACCACCGAAACCACCTGCGCCGCCACTGCCACCCAGTCCACCCACCCCGCCCCTCCCCCCCTTCCCCCGGCGCCAGCACCAAGTCCACCACGCGTCAGCACCGGCACCACGACGAATCCTCGCCGCCACCCCCGCCCCCAGGACGCCCCGAGGACACTGCCAAGCCCGCCGCCGCCACCCCAGCCTGCAAGCCCCAAGCCGCACCCCAGCCCCAACCCCTCCACCTCCACCCTCCCCACCCCCCTACTGCTCCAACACCCCGACGCCTGTCAGGCCCCTCCTCCCCGCGCCCCCACTTTCCAAATCCTTCCCGGCCGGGGATCCTCCGTTCCGTTGGTCCCTTTGGCCTCTTCTCAACTCAACCCCCAACGCACACCCGAGACGCGACTCTCTGTCCCCAGGACAGGTCGTTTCTGTCTCTGGGGCAGGGGCATTCCCCGCCCTTGCCCGCTCCCCACCCCTCCTCTCACCCTACTCCTTAGCCTCACCACCTCGCAGCGCAGCACAGCCAGTCTCGCCCGCCGGCGTCCTCTCCCACCGCAGGGGCTTCCGTCTTCCTCGCACCGGAGCCCACTGCCCCTGCTTGCCACCCGCCGCTCCTTACGGCCTCCAGGCCCCCCCGCCCCACCATCCGCCAACAACCCCGCGGACCCTGTGGTCCTCTCTCGCACGACCCGCCCCGAGGACTCGCTTCCCCCGGCCCTGTCCCCCCTCCCCCGCTCAGGCCCCTCGTCCCCACCCCAACCCTAGATCTCACCCGCCGCCACCCGTGCCGGCCAAGGGGCCTGGCCGCCCGGAGCCCCTGCCTGAGCGGCCCGTTCCCGCAAGCCCCGCACCTCCTCCGGGCCCGCGGCGCTCCGCTCGCACACCCGGGACTCCTCCTCACGCCACCCACCGCGCGGCTCACCGCCGTGCCCTCTTCCTGGGGTCACTTGGCCCTGTGCCCTGACCCGCGTGGGGGGCCACCCACCGGGACCGACGCCTCCATCCCGCACCGTCTCCCGCCCCCGCACGCGCACGCCCAGCACCCCGGCCGGGCCCGTGGGGGAGCTTCCCGCGCTCACGGGGCGCACCCCTATGCCCACCGGGGGCGCCTTGGCACAGGGGAGAACGGCTCCGTCAAAGTCCAGCGTGGGGCCCGCGGCAGCTTCCTGCCGCTCATCGGCTCGGCCCTCCCCTCTGCCTCGGCCGGAACCGGTCCCTGGACAGATACTCAGCTCCGCTGGCTCACGGCGGCGCGCCCGTCGTGGCGGCAAGGGGCCGGAGAGCTGCCATCTCCTTTGGGGAGCAGCCGCAGGAGAAGATGGATGCGGGGCTGGAGAGAGGGATGGCGTGGGTGGACGCCGAGGCGGGAAGGGGAACGCCGTCCAAAGTCCCAGCTCGGTGGGGGGAGGGGCGTGGGGGAGGCAAGAGTTCCGGGGAACGCCCCGGCCACTTGGCCATAGGACGCGGAGCGTCGCTGAGGCCACTGGAAGAAAACGCTGGCCACCCCCGCCACCCGTCCGCCCCCAGCCCCTCCCCACCTGCTTGCCCGTGGCGTTTTCCGGAACGGCCTCCTGTAGCTCCCTGCTCTGTCTCCTCCGCGGCGGGCTGGTCTCGCTAGCCCGACGGACGGACGGGTCGAGGGTCACTGGCCCATCTCCGCCTCTCGGGCGCCGCGGCCGGGCCCTCGGCTCCCACGCCCGCGCGAGACCCAGACGCCCCTGGCGCCCAATCGCCGGGCCCCCGGGACACGCAGCGGGCCCAGGACCCGGCAGGCGGCGGCGGGAAAGCTGCCGGCGCCTTGGCTGGCGCGAGGGGCGAGGCCAGGGACCACAGGTCTCGGCAGGTGGCCCGACCGGTCCAGGGAGACCCCTGCCCCCTCCCGCCCGCACCCCCAGCCCCAGCCCCCACCGGCGGCCCCACCTCGGGAGGGACCAAGGGGCGGCTTGGGGGCCGCGAAACTGTCGCGGCCGAAGCCAGGCTGCGGGAGAGTCGAAGCGCGTGCGGGGGCCGGCGGCGGGGCTGTGCGCCCGCGGCCACGGCGGGAGAGAGGCGGCCCCAGCCACCGAGGAAGAGGGGAAGCGAGGCGAGCGTCCGAGGAGGAGGAGGAGGAGGAGGAGGGGAGACGCCCAGGGGGCGAGCGGGGGCCGAAAGGTCTGCCGTTGGCAGGGGTGGAGGGGGCGTGGCAGGGTCAGGGCTGGACGTGGCGGGTGGCCTTGTCGGGAGGCCGAGGCCAGGGGGCGAGGGGCGAAGCGAGCGAGCTCCGGCGCGGGCTAAAAGTGTGCGTGGTGGGGGGAGGGGTCGCGGCCGCCCGCGCCGCGCCGGGGAGGCGGAGGTCGGGCGGCCGGCAGGCGGGCAGGCGGAGAGGAAGAAGAAAGGCTTCCCTGACTGGGAATCGAACCCGGGCCGCGGCGGTGAGAGCGCCGAATCCTAACCACTAGACCACCAGGGAGCGTCGGGCTTCGCGCCTCGCCTGCGCCTCCTGGACCCGGGGCCCGCAGCCCGCCCGCTCGCCGCTCCCTCGCCGCCGGGGCCCCCTGCCTTGCGCAGGCCAGCCGCCCGCCGCCCCGGCCCAGGCACGCGCCCTCGCCGGCTTCCTGCTCGCCGCGCCCTCAAAACGCTGCGCGCGCACACACGCACACACACACACGCACACACACACACACGCACAGCCGCACGCCCGCCGCCCGCCGCCCGCCTCCGGGGCGGGAGGGCCCCGCAGCTCGGCAAAAGGTCGGCCCGCTGCGTTGGCCGGGAATCGAACCCGGGTCAACTGCTTGGAAGGCAGCTATGCTCACCACTATACCACCAACGCCGCACAGCCCGGCCTGCCCCGAGACGCCGGCCCGGGGCTCGCGCCACAGCAGTCCGGCCGCCGCCGCCGCCGCCGCCGCCGCCGCCGCCTGGCGCAGCCCTGCTCCGACGCCCCGCCCGCCCGCAGCGCGGCGCTGCCACCGGCGCCACCAACCGCCGCCCCGCGCCAGCGCCAGCGCCGCGCCCGACGCGGCAGCCCTCGTCCGCCGGGACGGACCGCCTCTGGGGGGCGCCCTCGCTGCCGCGCCACCAAGCGACCGCCATTCCCACGCCGACCGCCCCGCCAAAGCCCCGGCCGGGCGCCCGCCCTCCACCGTCCGGCTCGCCCCAGCCCCTCTCCACAGGCTGCTCGGCGAGGCAGCTGCGCGCACCGAGAGAGGACCCACCCGCCGCCCGTCCCGGCAGCTGTGCAGCTGTGCAGCGCGCGTCGCGCGTCGCGTCGCGTCGCAGGGAGCCCCGTGCGCCAGCCGCTGGGGGCGGGCCGCTCGTCGGGCGCTGCGGGGAGCAGAGGAAGCCTTGGCTCGGCCGTGCCGAACGACCGCCGCCCGACGGCGAGGGGGCCTCGGGGAGGGGTCCCCGTGGGCAGGCCGGGCACGGGTTGGCGGCCTGCGCCTGGCTGGAGGGCGGGGCAGGGCGAAGAAGCGCCCTCGGGGGCTGGAGGGCGGGGCGCGGCAGGGCGAAGAAGGGCCCTCGGGGGCAAGCGGCCGGACGCAGAGCGGCGCCAGCCACCAAAAAGGGACGTCTTGCCTCCCCGTCGGGGAATCGAACCCCGGTCTCCCGCGTGACAGGCGGGGATACTCACCACTATACTAACGAGGACGGCGGCGGCCGCCCCGGCGCCCGACCGCTCTCCGGCTGCCTGCCGACGCCGACCCCCGCCCTCGAGGCCCTGCCCGCCACCGGTGCCCGGCACGTGTGCCCCATCCGACCCGACAGCCAAACGACCGCGTCATCCAGCAAAGCGGCCCGCGGCCCGCACACGACCCCGACCGCGCGCCCGGCCCTGGCGGCGGCGGCGACGGCGGCTGGAAATGCCGAGTCTGCGCCGCCTCTTGCCTCCCGTGCGGAGATCGCGCCGCGAGGAAGAGGCCCTCTCGAGAGGGCCAGCGAGGCGGCGAGGAGAAGGGGGGCGCGCGCCGGGCCGCGGCCTTGTCCCGGCCGGCGCCCGGGGTGGGCGACGGGGCGGCGGCGGCGGTGGAGCCGGGCGAGTCCGCTGGCCTTGCTCCCCGTCGGCCGGCGCGCGCGTCCCGTCCGTGGCGCGCCCACAAAGACGCCCGCCAGGCGCCGCGGGCGGCCAAGGGCCCCGCCGGCCGCGTCGGCTCCCAGCCAGGCGAGCGGCCACGCGCCCAGGCCCGCCGTCAGGATGGCCGAGCGGTCTAAGGCGCTGCGTTCAGGTCGCAGTCTCCCCTGGAGGCGTGGGTTCGAATCCCACTCCTGACACGCCGACCTTTTGGCCCGCCCAACCAACGCCCGCCTACCCGGGCCTCCCGCACACCCGAGCGCCGCCCTTGGCCGCCTTCCTGGCCGGCCCGGGCTGGCGCTCCGGCCTGTGGCCGCCGCGCCAAACTCCAGGCCCCTACACGCACGCCTCTCCACCCCACCCGCTTCTCACGCCCGCCGCTGCGCGGGCCTGGCGCACTCAGCCCAGGAGGCTGCCCCAGCGCCTCGAACCCACTGGCAACCGGCCTTCCCGACACAGCGCGCGCGCCCCCGCCCACTCACTCACACACCCTTCCCACCGGACCCCACACGCGGGGGCTTCAGGACTTCGCGCCCCATCGTTCCTCGCCTGCTCTCCCCTTCCCCCTCCGCACACGAGCCCCCCCATTAGGGGGGTTGTGTAGCCCTCCCTCCCACTCGCGCTCCCACTCCCACTCCCACTCCCCCTCCCCCACCCCACCCCACCCCACCCCACCCGACCCTGCGTGAGCAAAGCCCTCCACGGGTCACCCTCCGACTTCTGCCTGGCGCACAGCGCCTCGCTCTTGGAGCGCCACGCCTGCGCAACGGGCGGCACACCGTCCAACACGCTGTCCTTTCCCACAGCCCCCGGCCGCCCGGCCCGCCCATCCTCTCCACACCCTGCTCAGGTCGCCGTCCCCATCTCGGTGGCCTGTGGTGCCCACCACGACTTTTCACCTCGGGGCCTCGCCCGGGCCACACATGCCTGCCTCCCGGGCCCCACGCAGCCCGGCCTTCTGCTCGCCAGCCCACCACAGCGCCCTCCCTGCACGGGGCCTGCCTGGCACGCGGGCCCAACCCGGCAAGCTGGCTCCGGGGAGCAGCGAGCCGAAGCCCTGGATCCCCGTCGCCCACACGCCACGTCGGGCCCACGGCCGGGGCCAAGCCCCGTCTGCACGCGCGAAGGCGCCTCGGGGGCCCAAACCCACGACGACACGACGGCGCGCCTCCTCCGCGGGCGGCCCGCCGGCCGGCAGCCACTCTGCCAAAGCGCGCCCGCCATCCAAGACCGCGCTCCTGCCTCGCCACCAACGCACCCCGGAGCCGGACCCTTGCGGGCGAGCCGTCGGCCAGAGCGCAGGCGCCAGGCTCAGGCCCCTCGGGTCTCTTGGCCTGAGCGCCGCTCAGCGGCGGGCGGCCGAGGCGGCGCTCCCCAGCCTGCGGCTCCCACGGCCGCCCCCACGCCACGGCCCTCCCGCCCAGCCCAGCCCTGCCCAGCCCTGCCCAGCCCTGCCCTGCCCTGCCCTGCCCTGCCCTGCCCTGCCCTGCCCTGCTCTCGTCCGGCAGGCCGCGCCGTTGGCGCCCGCGCACGGCCACGCGCCCAGCGCACCCGCGGGGAAGCCCGCCGCCCAGGGGACTTGGGCACGGGCCCGTGGGTCGTCGAAGGGAACGTCGCCCGCCACAGATCGCCGCCCCTCGTTGGCACTCGAGCGCGGGCCAGGCTGGGCGCGGCTCCTGGCTTCCTCCGGCGACGCCGGCAGGGTCGCGGCGGCCCTGGGCCGGACACAAGGCGCGGGATGGGCCGAGGCCGCCCCGCTCTGTCGCGGCTCCTCCGCGCCTCGGCGCACAGGTGCCACCGCGCCTCCGGGTCTCCCTGCTCCGCACCCCCCTCCTACCGCGCCCGCCCCCGAGCGCCCTCCAGGGCCCCGCAGCCTCTCTTCCAGCTGCCCCGTCCGCCGACTGGCTCGGATGGAGGAGATGGCCCCGCAGGGCCGTGACCAGTGTCGGGCGGCTGGTGGCGAGCGCCGCTGGGGCGGCGCCTGGTGGCGCCGGCCACCGGTGCATGGGTGGTTCAGTGGTAGAATTCTCGCCTGCCACGCGGGAGGCCCGGGTTCGATTCCCGGCCCATGCAGCACCCCGTCCCCTTTTGGTCCCGCGGCCCCGACGTCCAGCTTAGGCTGCCTCTCTCCTGCGCTCGAGGCCGCCCCCACACACCAACACCTTCCGCCCGCCCCGGGCCCTCGCTCTCGCCCTGGAGACAAAAGTCCCCCCCCCTCCGCCCCCAAACACGCACCCCGGGAACCAAACGCCCGCCCCCCAAACCCCCGTGCCCTGACACATTCACGGCCCAGCCACTCTCGTGCCCGCGCACCTTCCTTCCTTGTCCCTCTTCTTTTCCTTCCCGTGACCCCGCTCGAGTCACGCGTTTCCCTTCGAGGGACACTCTCCCGCAGCACACGCGGGCCCATGCACGCCCCACCTCCTCACGCTCCGCCACCTTTCCCCGCTCTCTGGCTCGCTCTGACCCCGGCCGGCAAGTTACGCGGCGTTGGCACTGCCGGCAGGAAGGAACGTGCCGCTCCTACGGGTGACCCACCGCCTTCTCCCGGAGGGTCCCCGTGTCCTGATGGCGCGCCCTCGAGTCTTTCCAAAGAGTTCCGCGAGATCGTCACCATGCACGCCCGCCGTGTGTTCACCTGATCCCGCTCGGCCGCCATCGGTTGCCAACGCTCGCCGGGCCCTCCACCACCGAAACCACCTGCGCCGCCACTGCCACCCAGTCCACCCACCCCGCCCCTCCCCCCCTTCCCCCGGCGCCAGCACCAAGTCCACCACGCGTCAGCACCGGCACCACGACGAATCCTCGCCGCCACCCCCGCCCCCAGGACGCCCCGAGGACACTGCCAAGCCCGCCGCCGCCACCCCAGCCTGCAAGCCCCAAGCCGCACCCCAGCCCCAACCCCTCCACCTCCACCCTCCCCACCCCCCTACTGCTCCAACACCCCGACGCCTGTCAGGCCCCTCCTCCCCGCGCCCCCACTTTCCAAATCCTTCCCGGCCGGGGATCCTCCGTTCCGTTGGTCCCTTTGGCCTCTTCTCAACTCAACCCCCAACGCACACCCGAGACGCGACTCTCTGTCCCCAGGACAGGTCGTTTCTGTCTCTGGGGCAGGGGCATTCCCCGCCCTTGCCCGCTCCCCACCCCTCCTCTCACCCTACTCCTTAGCCTCACCACCTCGCAGCGCAGCACAGCCAGTCTCGCCCGCCGGCGTCCTCTCCCACCGCAGGGGCTTCCGTCTTCCTCGCACCGGAGCCCACTGCCCCTGCTTGCCACCCGCCGCTCCTTACGGCCTCCAGGCCCCCCCGCCCCACCATCCGCCAACAACCCCGCGGACCCTGTGGTCCTCTCTCGCACGACCCGCCCCGAGGACTCGCTTCCCCCGGCCCTGTCCCCCCTCCCCCGCTCAGGCCCCTCGTCCCCACCCCAACCCTAGATCTCACCCGCCGCCACCCGTGCCGGCCAAGGGGCCTGGCCGCCCGGAGCCCCTGCCTGAGCGGCCCGTTCCCGCAAGCCCCGCACCTCCTCCGGGCCCGCGGCGCTCCGCTCGCACACCCGGGACTCCTCCTCACGCCACCCACCGCGCGGCTCACCGCCGTGCCCTCTTCCTGGGGTCACTTGGCCCTGTGCCCTGACCCGCGTGGGGGGCCACCCACCGGGACCGACGCCTCCATCCCGCACCGTCTCCCGCCCCCGCACGCGCACGCCCAGCACCCCGGCCGGGCCCGTGGGGGAGCTTCCCGCGCTCACGGGGCGCACCCCTATGCCCACCGGGGGCGCCTTGGCACAGGGGAGAACGGCTCCGTCAAAGTCCAGCGTGGGGCCCGCGGCAGCTTCCTGCCGCTCATCGGCTCGGCCCTCCCCTCTGCCTCGGCCGGAACCGGTCCCTGGACAGATACTCAGCTCCGCTGGCTCACGGCGGCGCGCCCGTCGTGGCGGCAAGGGGCCGGAGAGCTGCCATCTCCTTTGGGGAGCAGCCGCAGGAGAAGATGGATGCGGGGCTGGAGAGAGGGATGGCGTGGGTGGACGCCGAGGCGGGAAGGGGAACGCCGTCCAAAGTCCCAGCTCGGTGGGGGGAGGGGCGTGGGGGAGGCAAGAGTTCCGGGGAACGCCCCGGCCACTTGGCCATAGGACGCGGAGCGTCGCTGAGGCCACTGGAAGAAAACGCTGGCCACCCCCGCCACCCGTCCGCCCCCAGCCCCTCCCCACCTGCTTGCCCGTGGCGTTTTCCGGAACGGCCTCCTGTAGCTCCCTGCTCTGTCTCCTCCGCGGCGGGCTGGTCTCGCTAGCCCGACGGACGGACGGGTCGAGGGTCACTGGCCCATCTCCGCCTCTCGGGCGCCGCGGCCGGGCCCTCGGCTCCCACGCCCGCGCGAGACCCAGACGCCCCTGGCGCCCAATCGCCGGGCCCCCGGGACACGCAGCGGGCCCAGGACCCGGCAGGCGGCGGCGGGAAAGCTGCCGGCGCCTTGGCTGGCGCGAGGGGCGAGGCCAGGGACCACAGGTCTCGGCAGGTGGCCCGACCGGTCCAGGGAGACCCCTGCCCCCTCCCGCCCGCACCCCCAGCCCCAGCCCCCACCGGCGGCCCCACCTCGGGAGGGACCAAGGGGCGGCTTGGGGGCCGCGAAACTGTCGCGGCCGAAGCCAGGCTGCGGGAGAGTCGAAGCGCGTGCGGGGGCCGGCGGCGGGGCTGTGCGCCCGCGGCCACGGCGGGAGAGAGGCGGCCCCAGCCACCGAGGAAGAGGGGAAGCGAGGCGAGCGTCCGAGGAGGAGGAGGAGGAGGAGGAGGGGAGACGCCCAGGGGGCGAGCGGGGGCCGAAAGGTCTGCCGTTGGCAGGGGTGGAGGGGGCGTGGCAGGGTCAGGGCTGGACGTGGCGGGTGGCCTTGTCGGGAGGCCGAGGCCAGGGGGCGAGGGGCGAAGCGAGCGAGCTCCGGCGCGGGCTAAAAGTGTGCGTGGTGGGGGGAGGGGTCGCGGCCGCCCGCGCCGCGCCGGGGAGGCGGAGGTCGGGCGGCCGGCAGGCGGGCAGGCGGAGAGGAAGAAGAAAGGCTTCCCTGACTGGGAATCGAACCCGGGCCGCGGCGGTGAGAGCGCCGAATCCTAACCACTAGACCACCAGGGAGCGTCGGGCTTCGCGCCTCGCCTGCGCCTCCTGGACCCGGGGCCCGCAGCCCGCCCGCTCGCCGCTCCCTCGCCGCCGGGGCCCCCTGCCTTGCGCAGGCCAGCCGCCCGCCGCCCCGGCCCAGGCACGCGCCCTCGCCGGCTTCCTGCTCGCCGCGCCCTCAAAACGCTGCGCGCGCACACACGCACACACACACACGCACACACACACACACGCACAGCCGCACGCCCGCCGCCCGCCGCCCGCCTCCGGGGCGGGAGGGCCCCGCAGCTCGGCAAAAGGTCGGCCCGCTGCGTTGGCCGGGAATCGAACCCGGGTCAACTGCTTGGAAGGCAGCTATGCTCACCACTATACCACCAACGCCGCACAGCCCGGCCTGCCCCGAGACGCCGGCCCGGGGCTCGCGCCACAGCAGTCCGGCCGCCGCCGCCGCCGCCGCCGCCGCCGCCGCCTGGCGCAGCCCTGCTCCGACGCCCCGCCCGCCCGCAGCGCGGCGCTGCCACCGGCGCCACCAACCGCCGCCCCGCGCCAGCGCCAGCGCCGCGCCCGACGCGGCAGCCCTCGTCCGCCGGGACGGACCGCCTCTGGGGGGCGCCCTCGCTGCCGCGCCACCAAGCGACCGCCATTCCCACGCCGACCGCCCCGCCAAAGCCCCGGCCGGGCGCCCGCCCTCCACCGTCCGGCTCGCCCCAGCCCCTCTCCACAGGCTGCTCGGCGAGGCAGCTGCGCGCACCGAGAGAGGACCCACCCGCCGCCCGTTCCGGCAGCTGTGCAGCTGTGCAGCGCGCGTCGCGCGTCGCGTCGCGTCGCAGGGAGCCCCGTGCGCCAGCCGCTGGGGGCGGGCCGCTCGTCGGGCGCTGCGGGGAGCAGAGGAAGCCTTGGCTCGGCCGTGCCGAACGACCGCCGCCCGACGGCGAGGGGGCCTCGGGGAGGGGTCCCCGTGGGCAGGCCGGGCACGGGTTGGCGGCCTGCGCCTGGCTGGAGGGCGGGGCAGGGCGAAGAAGCGCCCTCGGGGGCTGGAGGGCGGGGCGCGGCAGGGCGAAGAAGGGCCCTCGGGGGCAAGCGGCCGGACGCAGAGCGGCGCCAGCCACCAAAAAGGGACGTCTTGCCTCCCCGTCGGGGAATCGAACCCCGGTCTCCCGCGTGACAGGCGGGGATACTCACCACTATACTAACGAGGACGGCGGCGGCCGCCCCGGCGCCCGACCGCTCTCCGGCTGCCTGCCGACGCCGACCCCCGCCCTCGAGGCCCTGCCCGCCACCGGTGCCCGGCACGTGTGCCCCATCCGACCCGACAGCCAAACGACCGCGTCATCCAGCAAAGCGGCCCGCGGCCCGCACACGACCCCGACCGCGCGCCCGGCCCTGGCGGCGGCGGCGACGGCGGCTGGAAATGCCGAGTCTGCGCCGCCTCTTGCCTCCCGTGCGGAGATCGCGCCGCGAGGAAGAGGCCCTCTCGAGAGGGCCAGCGAGGCGGCGAGGAGAAGGGGGGCGCGCGCCGGGCCGCGGCCTTGTCCCGGCCGGCGCCCGGGGTGGGCGACGGGGCGGCGGCGGCGGTGGAGCCGGGCGAGTCCGCTGGCCTTGCTCCCCGTCGGCCGGCGCGCGCGTCCCGTCCGTGGCGCGCCCACAAAGACGCCCGCCAGGCGCCGCGGGCGGCCAAGGGCCCCGCCGGCCGCGTCGGCTCCCAGCCAGGCGAGCGGCCACGCGCCCAGGCCCGCCGTCAGGATGGCCGAGCGGTCTAAGGCGCTGCGTTCAGGTCGCAGTCTCCCCTGGAGGCGTGGGTTCGAATCCCACTCCTGACACGCCGACCTTTTGGCCCGCCCAACCAACGCCCGCCTACCCGGGCCTCCCGCACACCCGAGCGCCGCCCTTGGCCGCCTTCCTGGCCGGCCCGGGCTGGCGCTCCGGCCTGTGGCCGCCGCGCCAAACTCCAGGCCCCTACACGCACGCCTCTCCACCCCACCCGCTTCTCACGCCCGCCGCTGCGCGGGCCTGGCGCACTCAGCCCAGGAGGCTGCCCCAGCGCCTCGAACCCACTGGCAACCGGCCTTCCCGACACAGCGCGCGCGCCCCCGCCCACTCACTCACACACCCTTCCCACCGGACCCCACACGCGGGGGCTTCAGGACTTCGCGCCCCATCGTTCCTCGCCTGCTCTCCCCTTCCCCCTCCGCACACGAGCCCCCCCATTAGGGGGGTTGTGTAGCCCTCCCTCCCACTCGCGCTCCCACTCCCACTCCCACTCCCCCTCCCCCACCCCACCCCACCCCACCCCACCCGACCCTGCGTGAGCAAAGCCCTCCACGGGTCACCCTCCGACTTCTGCCTGGCGCACAGCGCCTCGCTCTTGGAGCGCCACGCCTGCGCAACGGGCGGCACACCGTCCAACACGCTGTCCTTTCCCACAGCCCCCGGCCGCCCGGCCCGCCCATCCTCTCCACACCCTGCTCAGGTCGCCGTCCCCATCTCGGTGGCCTGTGGTGCCCACCACGACTTTTCACCTCGGGGCCTCGCCCGGGCCACACATGCCTGCCTCCCGGGCCCCACGCAGCCCGGCCTTCTGCTCGCCAGCCCACCACAGCGCCCTCCCTGCACGGGGCCTGCCTGGCACGCGGGCCCAACCCGGCAAGCTGGCTCCGGGGAGCAGCGAGCCGAAGCCCTGGATCCCCGTCGCCCACACGCCACGTCGGGCCCACGGCCGGGGCCAAGCCCCGTCTGCACGCGCGAAGGCGCCTCGGGGGCCCAAACCCACGACGACACGACGGCGCGCCTCCTCCGCGGGCGGCCCGCCGGCCGGCAGCCACTCTGCCAAAGCGCGCCCGCCATCCAAGACCGCGCTCCTGCCTCGCCACCAACGCACCCCGGAGCCGGACCCTTGCGGGCGAGCCGTCGGCCAGAGCGCAGGCGCCAGGCTCAGGCCCCTCGGGTCTCTTGGCCTGAGCGCCGCTCAGCGGCGGGCGGCCGAGGCGGCGCTCCCCAGCCTGCGGCTCCCACGGCCGCCCCCACGCCACGGCCCTCCCGCCCAGCCCAGCCCTGCCCAGCCCTGCCCAGCCCTGCCCTGCCCTGCCCTGCCCTGCCCTGCCCTGCCCTGCCCTGCTCTCGTCCGGCAGGCCGCGCCGTTGGCGCCCGCGCACGGCCACGCGCCCAGCGCACCCGCGGGGAAGCCCGCCGCCCAGGGGACTTGGGCACGGGCCCGTGGGTCGTCGAAGGGAACGTCGCCCGCCACAGATCGCCGCCCCTCGTTGGCACTCGAGCGCGGGCCAGGCTGGGCGCGGCTCCTGGCTTCCTCCGGCGACGCCGGCAGGGTCGCGGCGGCCCTGGGCCGGACACAAGGCGCGGGATGGGCCGAGGCCGCCCCGCTCTGTCGCGGCTCCTCCGCGCCTCGGCGCACAGGTGCCACCGCGCCTCCGGGTCTCCCTGCTCCGCACCCCCCTCCTACCGCGCCCGCCCCCGAGCGCCCTCCAGGGCCCCGCAGCCTCTCTTCCAGCTGCCCCGTCCGCCGACTGGCTCGGATGGAGGAGATGGCCCCGCAGGGCCGTGACCAGTGTCGGGCGGCTGGTGGCGAGCGCCGCTGGGGCGGCGCCTGGTGGCGCCGGCCACCGGTGCATGGGTGGTTCAGTGGTAGAATTCTCGCCTGCCACGCGGGAGGCCCGGGTTCGATTCCCGGCCCATGCAGCACCCCGTCCCCTTTTGGTCCCGCGGCCCCGACGTCCAGCTTAGGCTGCCTCTCTCCTGCGCTCGAGGCCGCCCCCACACACCAACACCTTCCGCCCGCCCCGGGCCCTCGCTCTCGCCCTGGAGACAAAAGTCCCCCCCCCCTCCGCCCCCAAACACGCACCCCGGGAACCAAACGCCCGCCCCCCAAACCCCCGTGCCCTGACACATTCACGGCCCAGCCACTCTCGTGCCCGCGCACCTTCCTTCCTTGTCCCTCTTCTTTTCCTTCCCGTGACCCCGCTCGAGTCACGCGTTTCCCTTCGAGGGACACTCTCCCGCAGCACACGCGGGCCCATGCACGCCCCACCTCCTCACGCTCCGCCACCTTTCCCCGCTCTCTGGCTCGCTCTGACCCCGGCCGGCAAGTTACGCGGCGTTGGCACTGCCGGCAGGAAGGAACGTGCCGCTCCTACGGGTGACCCACCGCCTTCTCCCGGAGGGTCCCCGTGTCCTGATGGCGCGCCCTCGAGTCTTTCCAAAGAGTTCCGCGAGATCGTCACCATGCACGCCCGCCGTGTGTTCACCTGATCCCGCTCGGCCGCCATCGGTTGCCAACGCTCGCCGGGCCCTCCACCACCGAAACCACCTGCGCCGCCACTGCCACCCAGTCCACCCACCCCGCCCCTCCCCCCCTTCCC
Source organism: Equus asinus (assembly GCF_041296235.1). NCBI lineage: Eukaryota > Metazoa > Chordata > Mammalia > Perissodactyla > Equidae > Equus > Equus asinus. The sequence continues at coordinate 20,921 of NW_027224773.1, forward strand.
CCGGCGCCAGCACCAAGTCCACCACGCGTCAGCACCGGCACCACGACGAATCCTCGCCGCCACCCCCGCCCCCAGGACGCCCCGAGGACACTGCCAAGCCCGCCGCCGCCACCCCAGCCTGCAAGCCCCAAGCCGCACCCCAGCCCCAACCCCTCCACCTCCACCCTCCCCACCCCCCTACTGCTCCAACACCCCGACGCCTGTCAGGCCCCTCCTCCCCGCGCCCCCACTTTCCAAATCCTTCCCGGCCGGGGATCCTCCGTTCCGTTGGTCCCTTTGGCCTCTTCTCAACTCAACCCCCAACGCACACCCGAGACGCGACTCTCTGTCCCCAGGACAGGTCGTTTCTGTCTCTGGGGCAGGGGCATTCCCCGCCCTTGCCCGCTCCCCACCCCTCCTCTCACCCTACTCCTTAGCCTCACCACCTCGCAGCGCAGCACAGCCAGTCTCGCCCGCCGGCGTCCTCTCCCACCGCAGGGGCTTCCGTCTTCCTCGCACCGGAGCCCACTGCCCCTGCTTGCCACCCGCCGCTCCTTACGGCCTCCAGGCCCCCCCGCCCCACCATCCGCCAACAACCCCGCGGACCCTGTGGTCCTCTCTCGCACGACCCGCCCCGAGGACTCGCTTCCCCCGGCCCTGTCCCCCCTCCCCCGCTCAGGCCCCTCGTCCCCACCCCAACCCTAGATCTCACCCGCCGCCACCCGTGCCGGCCAAGGGGCCTGGCCGCCCGGAGCCCCTGCCTGAGCGGCCCGTTCCCGCAAGCCCCGCACCTCCTCCGGGCCCGCGGCGCTCCGCTCGCACACCCGGGACTCCTCCTCACGCCACCCACCGCGCGGCTCACCGCCGTGCCCTCTTCCTGGGGTCACTTGGCCCTGTGCCCTGACCCGCGTGGGGGGCCACCCACCGGGACCGACGCCTCCATCCCGCACCGTCTCCCGCCCCCGCACGCGCACGCCCAGCACCCCGGCCGGGCCCGTGGGGGAGCTTCCCGCGCTCACGGGGCGCACCCCTATGCCCACCGGGGGCGCCTTGGCACAGGGGAGAACGGCTCCGTCAAAGTCCAGCGTGGGGCCCGCGGCAGCTTCCTGCCGCTCATCGGCTCGGCCCTCCCCTCTGCCTCGGCCGGAACCGGTCCCTGGACAGATACTCAGCTCCGCTGGCTCACGGCGGCGCGCCCGTCGTGGCGGCAAGGGGCCGGAGAGCTGCCATCTCCTTTGGGGAGCAGCCGCAGGAGAAGATGGATGCGGGGCTGGAGAGAGGGATGGCGTGGGTGGACGCCGAGGCGGGAAGGGGAACGCCGTCCAAAGTCCCAGCTCGGTGGGGGGAGGGGCGTGGGGGAGGCAAGAGTTCCGGGGAACGCCCCGGCCACTTGGCCATAGGACGCGGAGCGTCGCTGAGGCCACTGGAAGAAAACGCTGGCCACCCCCGCCACCCGTCCGCCCCCAGCCCCTCCCCACCTGCTTGCCCGTGGCGTTTTCCGGAACGGCCTCCTGTAGCTCCCTGCTCTGTCTCCTCCGCGGCGGGCTGGTCTCGCTAGCCCGACGGACGGACGGGTCGAGGGTCACTGGCCCATCTCCGCCTCTCGGGCGCCGCGGCCGGGCCCTCGGCTCCCACGCCCGCGCGAGACCCAGACGCCCCTGGCGCCCAATCGCCGGGCCCCCGGGACACGCAGCGGGCCCAGGACCCGGCAGGCGGCGGCGGGAAAGCTGCCGGCGCCTTGGCTGGCGCGAGGGGCGAGGCCAGGGACCACAGGTCTCGGCAGGTGGCCCGACCGGTCCAGGGAGACCCCTGCCCCCTCCCGCCCGCACCCCCAGCCCCAGCCCCCACCGGCGGCCCCACCTCGGGAGGGACCAAGGGGCGGCTTGGGGGCCGCGAAACTGTCGCGGCCGAAGCCAGGCTGCGGGAGAGTCGAAGCGCGTGCGGGGGCCGGCGGCGGGGCTGTGCGCCCGCGGCCACGGCGGGAGAGAGGCGGCCCCAGCCACCGAGGAAGAGGGGAAGCGAGGCGAGCGTCCGAGGAGGAGGAGGAGGAGGAGGAGGGGAGACGCCCAGGGGGCGAGCGGGGGCCGAAAGGTCTGCCGTTGGCAGGGGTGGAGGGGGCGTGGCAGGGTCAGGGCTGGACGTGGCGGGTGGCCTTGTCGGGAGGCCGAGGCCAGGGGGCGAGGGGCGAAGCGAGCGAGCTCCGGCGCGGGCTAAAAGTGTGCGTGGT
>NW_027224774.1:0-26493 GCF_041296235.1 Equus asinus
GCAGCGCCTTAGACCGCTCGGCCATCCTGACGGCGGGCCTGGGCGCGTGGCCGCTCGCCTGGCTGGGAGCCGACGCGGCCGGCGGGGCCCTTGGCCGCCCGCGGCGCCTGGCGGGCGTCTTTGTGGGCGCGCCACGGACGGGACGCGCGCGCCGGCCGACGGGGAGCAAGGCCAGCGACTCGCCCGGCTCCACCGCCGCCGCCGCCCCGTCGCCCACCCCCGGGCGCCGGCCGGGACAAGGCCGCGGCCCGGCGCGCGCCCCCCTTCTCCTCGCCGCCTCGCTGGCCCTCTCGAGAGGGCCTCTTCCTCGCGGCGCGATCTCCGCACGGGAGGCAAGAGGCGGCGCAGACTCGGCATTTCCAGCCGCCGTCGCCGCCGCCGCCAGGCCGGGCGCGCGGTCGGGGTCGTGTGCGGGCCGCGGGCCGCTTTGCTGGATGACGCGGTCGTTTGGCTGTCGGGTCGGATGGGGCACACGTGCCGGGCACCGGTGGCGGGCAGGGCCTCGAGGGCGGGGGTCGGCGTCGGCAGGCAGCCGGAGAGCGGTCGGGCGCCGGGGCGGCCGCCGCCGTCCTCGTTAGTATAGTGGTGAGTATCCCGCCTGTCACGCGGGAGACCGGGGTTCGATTCCCCGACGGGGAGGCAAGACGTCCCTTTTTGGTGGCTGGCGCCGCTCTGCGTCCGGCCGCTTGCCCCCGAGGGCCCTTCTTCGCCCTGCCGCGCCCCGCCCTCCAGCCCCCGAGGGCGCTTCTTCGCCCTGCCCCGCCCTCCAGCCAGGCGCAGGCCGCCAACCCGTGCCCGGCCTGCCCACGGGGACCCCCTCCCCGAGGCCCCCTCGCCGTCGGGCGGCGGTCGTTCGGCACGGCCGAGCCAAGGCTTCCTCTGCTCCCCGCAGCGCCCGACGAGCGGCCCGCCCCCAGCGGCTGGCGCACGGGGCTCCCTGCGACGCGACGCGACGCGCGACGCGCGCTGCACAGCTGCACAGCTGCCGGAACGGGCGGCGGGTGGGTCCTCTCTCGGTGCGCGCAGCTGCCTCGCCGAGCAGCCTGTGGAGAGGGGCTGGGGCGAGCCGGACGGTGGAGGGCGGGCGCCCGGCCGGGGGCTTTGGCGGGGCGGTCGGCGTGGGAATGGCGGTCGCTTGGTGGCGCGGCAGCGAGGGCGCCCCCCAGAGGCGGTCCGTCCCGGCGGACGAGGGGCTGCCGCGTCGGGCGCGGCGCTGGCGCTGGCGCGGGGCGGCGGTTGGTGGCGCCGGTGGCAGCGCCGCGCTGCGGGCGGGCGGGGCGTCGGAGCAGGGCTGCGCCAGGCGGCGGCGGCGGCGGCGGCGGCGGCGGCGGCCGGACTGCTGTGGCGCGAGCCCCGGGCCGGCGTCTCGGGCAGGCCGGGCTGTGCGGCGTTGGTGGTATAGTGGTGAGCATAGCTGCCTTCCAAGCAGTTGACCCGGGTTCGATTCCCGGCCAACGCAGCGGGCCGACCTTTTGCCGAGCTGCGGGGCCCTCCCGCCCCGGAGGCGGGCGGCGGGCGGCGGGCGTGCGGCTGTGCGTGTGTGTGTGTGTGCGTGTGTGTGTGTGCGTGTGTGCGCGCGCAGCGTTTTGAGGGCGCGGCGAGCAGGAAGCCGGCGAGGGCGCGTGCCTGGGCCGGGGCGGCGGGCGGCTGGCCTGCGCAAGGCAGGGGGGCCCCGGCGGCGAGGGAGCGGCGAGCGGGCGGGCTGCGGGCCCCGGGTCCAGGAGGCGCAGGCGAGGCGCGAAGCCCGACGCTCCCTGGTGGTCTAGTGGTTAGGATTCGGCGCTCTCACCGCCGCGGCCCGGGTTCGATTCCCGGTCAGGGAAGCCTTTCTTCTTCCTCTCCGCCTGCCCGCCTGCCGGCCGCCCGACCTCCGCCTCCCCGGCGCGGCGCGGGCGGCCGCGACCCCTCCCCCCACCACGCACACTTTTAGCCCGCGCCGGAGCTCGCTCGCTTCGCCCCTCGCCCCCTGGCCTCGGCCTCCCGACAAGGCCACCCGCCACGTCCAGCCCTGACCCTGCCACGCCCCCTCCACCCCTGCCAACGGCAGACCTTTCGGCCCCCGCTCGCCCCCTGGGCGTCTCCCCTCCTCCTCCTCCTCCTCCTCGGACGCTCGCCTCGCTTCCCCTCTTCCTCGGTGGCTGGGGCCGCCTCTCTCCCGCCGTGGCCGCGGGCGCACAGCCCCGCCGCCGGCCCCCGCACGCGCTTCGACTCTCCCGCAGCCTGGCTTCGGCCGCGACAGTTTCGCGGCCCCCAAGCCGCCCCTTGGTCCCTCCCGAGGTGGGGCCGCCGGTGGGGGCTGGGGCTGGGGGTGCGGGCGGGAGGGGGCAGGGGTCTCCCTGGACCGGTCGGGCCACCTGCCGAGACCTGTGGTCCCTGGCCTCGCCCCTCGCGCCAGCCAAGGCGCCGGCAGCTTTCCCGCCGCCGCCTGCCGGGTCCTGGGCCCGCTGCGTGTCCCGGGGGCCCGGCGATTGGGCGCCAGGGGCGTCTGGGTCTCGCGCGGGCGTGGGAGCCGAGGGCCCGGCCGCGGCGCCCGAGAGGCGGAGATGGGCCAGTGACCCTCGACCCGTCCGTCCGTCGGGCTAGCGAGACCAGCCCGCCGCGGAGGAGACAGAGCAGGGAGCTACAGGAGGCCGTTCCGGAAAACGCCACGGGCAAGCAGGTGGGGAGGGGCTGGGGGCGGACGGGTGGCGGGGGTGGCCAGCGTTTTCTTCCAGTGGCCTCAGCGACGCTCCGCGTCCTATGGCCAAGTGGCCGGGGCGTTCCCCGGAACTCTTGCCTCCCCCACGCCCCTCCCCCCACCGAGCTGGGACTTTGGACGGCGTTCCCCTTCCCGCCTCGGCGTCCACCCACGCCATCCCTCTCTCCAGCCCCGCATCCATCTTCTCCTGCGGCTGCTCCCCAAAGGAGATGGCAGCTCTCCGGCCCCTTGCCGCCACGACGGGCGCGCCGCCGTGAGCCAGCGGAGCTGAGTATCTGTCCAGGGACCGGTTCCGGCCGAGGCAGAGGGGAGGGCCGAGCCGATGAGCGGCAGGAAGCTGCCGCGGGCCCCACGCTGGACTTTGACGGAGCCGTTCTCCCCTGTGCCAAGGCGCCCCCGGTGGGCATAGGGGTGCGCCCCGTGAGCGCGGGAAGCTCCCCCACGGGCCCGGCCGGGGTGCTGGGCGTGCGCGTGCGGGGGCGGGAGACGGTGCGGGATGGAGGCGTCGGTCCCGGTGGGTGGCCCCCCACGCGGGTCAGGGCACAGGGCCAAGTGACCCCAGGAAGAGGGCACGGCGGTGAGCCGCGCGGTGGGTGGCGTGAGGAGGAGTCCCGGGTGTGCGAGCGGAGCGCCGCGGGCCCGGAGGAGGTGCGGGGCTTGCGGGAACGGGCCGCTCAGGCAGGGGCTCCGGGCGGCCAGGCCCCTTGGCCGGCACGGGTGGCGGCGGGTGAGATCTAGGGTTGGGGTGGGGACGAGGGGCCTGAGCGGGGGAGGGGGGACAGGGCCGGGGGAAGCGAGTCCTCGGGGCGGGTCGTGCGAGAGAGGACCACAGGGTCCGCGGGGTTGTTGGCGGATGGTGGGGCGGGGGGGCCTGGAGGCCGTAAGGAGCGGCGGGTGGCAAGCAGGGGCAGTGGGCTCCGGTGCGAGGAAGACGGAAGCCCCTGCGGTGGGAGAGGACGCCGGCGGGCGAGACTGGCTGTGCTGCGCTGCGAGGTGGTGAGGCTAAGGAGTAGGGTGAGAGGAGGGGTGGGGAGCGGGCAAGGGCGGGGAATGCCCCTGCCCCAGAGACAGAAACGACCTGTCCTGGGGACAGAGAGTCGCGTCTCGGGTGTGCGTTGGGGGTTGAGTTGAGAAGAGGCCAAAGGGACCAACGGAACGGAGGATCCCCGGCCGGGAAGGATTTGGAAAGTGGGGGCGCGGGGAGGAGGGGCCTGACAGGCGTCGGGGTGTTGGAGCAGTAGGGGGGTGGGGAGGGTGGAGGTGGAGGGGTTGGGGCTGGGGTGCGGCTTGGGGCTTGCAGGCTGGGGTGGCGGCGGCGGGCTTGGCAGTGTCCTCGGGGCGTCCTGGGGGCGGGGGTGGCGGCAAGGATTCGTCGTGGTGCCGGTGCTGACGCGTGGTGGACTTGGTGCTGGCGCCGGGGGAAGGGGGGGAGGGGCGGGGTGGGTGGACTGGGTGGCAGTGGCGGCGCAGGTGGTTTCGGTGGTGGAGGGCCCGGCGAGCGTTGGCAACCGATGGCGGCCGAGCGGGATCAGGTGAACACACGGCGGGCGTGCATGGTGACGATCTCGCGGAACTCTTTGGAAAGACTCGAGGGCGCGCCATCAGGACACGGGGACCCTCCGGGAGAAGGCGGTGGGTCACCCGTAGGAGCGGCACGTTCCTTCCTGCCGGCAGTGCCAACGCCGCGTAACTTGCCGGCCGGGGTCAGAGCGAGCCAGAGAGCGGGGAAAGGTGGCGGAGCGTGAGGAGGTGGGGCGTGCATGGGCCCGCGTGTGCTGCGGGAGAGTGTCCCTCGAAGGGAAACGCGTGACTCGAGCGGGGTCACGGGAAGGAAAAGAAGAGGGACAAGGAAGGAAGGTGCGCGGGCACGAGAGTGGCTGGGCCGTGAATGTGTCAGGGCACGGGGGTTTGGGGGGCGGGCGTTTGGTTCCCGGGGTGCGTGTTTGGGGGCGGAGGGGGGGGGACTTTTGTCTCCAGGGCGAGAGCGAGGGCCCGGGGCGGGCGGAAGGTGTTGGTGTGTGGGGGCGGCCTCGAGCGCAGGAGAGAGGCAGCCTAAGCTGGACGTCGGGGCCGCGGGACCAAAAGGGGACGGGGTGCTGCATGGGCCGGGAATCGAACCCGGGCCTCCCGCGTGGCAGGCGAGAATTCTACCACTGAACCACCCATGCACCGGTGGCCGGCGCCACCAGGCGCCGCCCCAGCGGCGCTCGCCACCAGCCGCCCGACACTGGTCACGGCCCTGCGGGGCCATCTCCTCCATCCGAGCCAGTCGGCGGACGGGGCAGCTGGAAGAGAGGCTGCGGGGCCCTGGAGGGCGCTCGGGGGCGGGCGCGGTAGGAGGGGGGTGCGGAGCAGGGAGACCCGGAGGCGCGGTGGCACCTGTGCGCCGAGGCGCGGAGGAGCCGCGACAGAGCGGGGCGGCCTCGGCCCATCCCGCGCCTTGTGTCCGGCCCAGGGCCGCCGCGACCCTGCCGGCGTCGCCGGAGGAAGCCAGGAGCCGCGCCCAGCCTGGCCCGCGCTCGAGTGCCAACGAGGGGCGGCGATCTGTGGCGGGCGACGTTCCCTTCGACGACCCACGGGCCCGTGCCCAAGTCCCCTGGGCGGCGGGCTTCCCCGCGGGTGCGCTGGGCGCGTGGCCGTGCGCGGGCGCCAACGGCGCGGCCTGCCGGACGAGAGCAGGGCAGGGCAGGGCAGGGCAGGGCAGGGCAGGGCAGGGCAGGGCTGGGCAGGGCTGGGCAGGGCTGGGCTGGGCGGGAGGGCCGTGGCGTGGGGGCGGCCGTGGGAGCCGCAGGCTGGGGAGCGCCGCCTCGGCCGCCCGCCGCTGAGCGGCGCTCAGGCCAAGAGACCCGAGGGGCCTGAGCCTGGCGCCTGCGCTCTGGCCGACGGCTCGCCCGCAAGGGTCCGGCTCCGGGGTGCGTTGGTGGCGAGGCAGGAGCGCGGTCTTGGATGGCGGGCGCGCTTTGGCAGAGTGGCTGCCGGCCGGCGGGCCGCCCGCGGAGGAGGCGCGCCGTCGTGTCGTCGTGGGTTTGGGCCCCCGAGGCGCCTTCGCGCGTGCAGACGGGGCTTGGCCCCGGCCGTGGGCCCGACGTGGCGTGTGGGCGACGGGGATCCAGGGCTTCGGCTCGCTGCTCCCCGGAGCCAGCTTGCCGGGTTGGGCCCGCGTGCCAGGCAGGCCCCGTGCAGGGAGGGCGCTGTGGTGGGCTGGCGAGCAGAAGGCCGGGCTGCGTGGGGCCCGGGAGGCAGGCATGTGTGGCCCGGGCGAGGCCCCGAGGTGAAAAGTCGTGGTGGGCACCACAGGCCACCGAGATGGGGACGGCGACCTGAGCAGGGTGTGGAGAGGATGGGCGGGCCGGGCGGCCGGGGGCTGTGGGAAAGGACAGCGTGTTGGACGGTGTGCCGCCCGTTGCGCAGGCGTGGCGCTCCAAGAGCGAGGCGCTGTGCGCCAGGCAGAAGTCGGAGGGTGACCCGTGGAGGGCTTTGCTCACGCAGGGTCGGGTGGGGTGGGGTGGGGTGGGGTGGGGGAGGGGGAGTGGGAGTGGGAGTGGGAGCGCGAGTGGGAGGGAGGGCTACACAACCCCCCTAATGGGGGGGCTCGTGTGCGGAGGGGGAAGGGGAGAGCAGGCGAGGAACGATGGGGCGCGAAGTCCTGAAGCCCCCGCGTGTGGGGTCCGGTGGGAAGGGTGTGTGAGTGAGTGGGCGGGGGCGCGCGCGCTGTGTCGGGAAGGCCGGTTGCCAGTGGGTTCGAGGCGCTGGGGCAGCCTCCTGGGCTGAGTGCGCCAGGCCCGCGCAGCGGCGGGCGTGAGAAGCGGGTGGGGTGGAGAGGCGTGCGTGTAGGGGCCTGGAGTTTGGCGCGGCGGCCACAGGCCGGAGCGCCAGCCCGGGCCGGCCAGGAAGGCGGCCAAGGGCGGCGCTCGGGTGTGCGGGAGGCCCGGGTAGGCGGGCGTTGGTTGGGCGGGCCAAAAGGTCGGCGTGTCAGGAGTGGGATTCGAACCCACGCCTCCAGGGGAGACTGCGACCTGAACGCAGCGCCTTAGACCGCTCGGCCATCCTGACGGCGGGCCTGGGCGCGTGGCCGCTCGCCTGGCTGGGAGCCGACGCGGCCGGCGGGGCCCTTGGCCGCCCGCGGCGCCTGGCGGGCGTCTTTGTGGGCGCGCCACGGACGGGACGCGCGCGCCGGCCGACGGGGAGCAAGGCCAGCGGACTCGCCCGGCTCCACCGCCGCCGCCGCCCCGTCGCCCACCCCGGGCGCCGGCCGGGACAAGGCCGCGGCCCGGCGCGCGCCCCCCTTCTCCTCGCCGCCTCGCTGGCCCTCTCGAGAGGGCCTCTTCCTCGCGGCGCGATCTCCGCACGGGAGGCAAGAGGCGGCGCAGACTCGGCATTTCCAGCCGCCGTCGCCGCCGCCGCCAGGGCCGGGCGCGCGGTCGGGGTCGTGTGCGGGCCGCGGGCCGCTTTGCTGGATGACGCGGTCGTTTGGCTGTCGGGTCGGATGGGGCACACGTGCCGGGCACCGGTGGCGGGCAGGGCCTCGAGGGCGGGGGTCGGCGTCGGCAGGCAGCCGGAGAGCGGTCGGGCGCCGGGGCGGCCGCCGCCGTCCTCGTTAGTATAGTGGTGAGTATCCCCGCCTGTCACGCGGGAGACCGGGGTTCGATTCCCCGACGGGGAGGCAAGACGTCCCTTTTTGGTGGCTGGCGCCGCTCTGCGTCCGGCCGCTTGCCCCCGAGGGCCCTTCTTCGCCCTGCCGCGCCCCGCCCTCCAGCCCCCGAGGGCGCTTCTTCGCCCTGCCCCGCCCTCCAGCCAGGCGCAGGCCGCCAACCCGTGCCCGGCCTGCCCACGGGGACCCCTCCCCGAGGCCCCCTCGCCGTCGGGCGGCGGTCGTTCGGCACGGCCGAGCCAAGGCTTCCTCTGCTCCCCGCAGCGCCCGACGAGCGGCCCGCCCCCAGCGGCTGGCGCACGGGGCTCCCTGCGACGCGACGCGACGCGCGACGCGCGCTGCACAGCTGCACAGCTGCCGGGACGGGCGGCGGGTGGGTCCTCTCTCGGTGCGCGCAGCTGCCTCGCCGAGCAGCCTGTGGAGAGGGGCTGGGGCGAGCCGGACGGTGGAGGGCGGGCGCCCGGCCGGGGCTTTGGCGGGGCGGTCGGCGTGGGAATGGCGGTCGCTTGGTGGCGCGGCAGCGAGGGCGCCCCCCAGAGGCGGTCCGTCCCGGCGGACGAGGGCTGCCGCGTCGGGCGCGGCGCTGGCGCTGGCGCGGGGCGGCGGTTGGTGGCGCCGGTGGCAGCGCCGCGCTGCGGGCGGGCGGGGCGTCGGAGCAGGGCTGCGCCAGGCGGCGGCGGCGGCGGCGGCGGCGGCGGCGGCCGGACTGCTGTGGCGCGAGCCCCGGGCCGGCGTCTCGGGGCAGGCCGGGCTGTGCGGCGTTGGTGGTATAGTGGTGAGCATAGCTGCCTTCCAAGCAGTTGACCCGGGTTCGATTCCCGGCCAACGCAGCGGGCCGACCTTTTGCCGAGCTGCGGGGCCCTCCCGCCCCGGAGGCGGGCGGCGGGCGGCGGGCGTGCGGCTGTGCGTGTGTGTGTGTGTGCGTGTGTGTGTGTGCGTGTGTGCGCGCGCAGCGTTTTGAGGGCGCGGCGAGCAGGAAGCCGGCGAGGGCGCGTGCCTGGGCCGGGGCGGCGGGCGGCTGGCCTGCGCAAGGCAGGGGGCCCCGGCGGCGAGGGAGCGGCGAGCGGGCGGGCTGCGGGCCCCGGGTCCAGGAGGCGCAGGCGAGGCGCGAAGCCCGACGCTCCCTGGTGGTCTAGTGGTTAGGATTCGGCGCTCTCACCGCCGCGGCCCGGGTTCGATTCCCAGTCAGGGAAGCCTTTCTTCTTCCTCTCCGCCTGCCCGCCTGCCGGCCGCCCGACCTCCGCCTCCCCGGCGCGGCGCGGGCGGCCGCGACCCCTCCCCCCACCACGCACACTTTTAGCCCGCGCCGGAGCTCGCTCGCTTCGCCCCTCGCCCCCTGGCCTCGGCCTCCCGACAAGGCCACCCGCCACGTCCAGCCCTGACCCTGCCACGCCCCCTCCACCCCTGCCAACGGCAGACCTTTCGGCCCCCGCTCGCCCCCTGGGCGTCTCCCCTCCTCCTCCTCCTCCTCCTCCTCGGACGCTCGCCTCGCTTCCCCTCTTCCTCGGTGGCTGGGGCCGCCTCTCTCCCGCCGTGGCCGCGGGCGCACAGCCCCGCCGCCGGCCCCCGCACGCGCTTCGACTCTCCCGCAGCCTGGCTTCGGCCGCGACAGTTTCGCGGCCCCCAAGCCGCCCCTTGGTCCCTCCCGAGGTGGGGCCGCCGGTGGGGGCTGGGGCTGGGGGTGCGGGCGGGAGGGGGCAGGGGTCTCCCTGGACCGGTCGGGCCACCTGCCGAGACCTGTGGTCCCTGGCCTCGCCCCTCGCGCCAGCCAAGGCGCCGGCAGCTTTCCCGCCGCCGCCTGCCGGGTCCTGGGCCCGCTGCGTGTCCCGGGGGCCCGGCGATTGGGCGCCAGGGGCGTCTGGGTCTCGCGCGGGCGTGGGAGCCGAGGGCCCGGCCGCGGCGCCCGAGAGGCGGAGATGGGCCAGTGACCCTCGACCCGTCCGTCCGTCGGGCTAGCGAGACCAGCCCGCCGCGGAGGAGACAGAGCAGGGAGCTACAGGAGGCCGTTCCGGAAAACGCCACGGGCAAGCAGGTGGGGAGGGGCTGGGGGCGGACGGGTGGCGGGGGTGGCCAGCGTTTTCTTCCAGTGGCCTCAGCGACGCTCCGCGTCCTATGGCCAAGTGGCCGGGGCGTTCCCCGGAACTCTTGCCTCCCCCACGCCCCTCCCCCCACCGAGCTGGGACTTTGGACGGCGTTCCCCTTCCCGCCTCGGCGTCCACCCACGCCATCCCTCTCTCCAGCCCCGCATCCATCTTCTCCTGCGGCTGCTCCCCAAAGGAGATGGCAGCTCTCCGGCCCCTTGCCGCCACGACGGGCGCGCCGCCGTGAGCCAGCGGAGCTGAGTATCTGTCCAGGGACCGGTTCCGGCCGAGGCAGAGGGGAGGGCCGAGCCGATGAGCGGCAGGAAGCTGCCGCGGGCCCCACGCTGGACTTTGACGGAGCCGTTCTCCCCTGTGCCAAGGCGCCCCCGGTGGGCATAGGGGTGCGCCCCGTGAGCGCGGGAAGCTCCCCCACGGGCCCGGCCGGGGTGCTGGGCGTGCGCGTGCGGGGGCGGGAGACGGTGCGGGATGGAGGCGTCGGTCCCGGTGGGTGGCCCCCCACGCGGGTCAGGGCACAGGGCCAAGTGACCCCAGGAAGAGGGCACGGCGGTGAGCCGCGCGGTGGGTGGCGTGAGGAGGAGTCCCGGGTGTGCGAGCGGAGCGCCGCGGGCCCGGAGGAGGTGCGGGGCTTGCGGGAACGGGCCGCTCAGGCAGGGGCTCCGGGCGGCCAGGCCCCTTGGCCGGCACGGGTGGCGGCGGGTGAGATCTAGGGTTGGGGTGGGGACGAGGGGCCTGAGCGGGGGAGGGGGGACAGGGCCGGGGGAAGCGAGTCCTCGGGGCGGGTCGTGCGAGAGAGGACCACAGGGTCCGCGGGGTTGTTGGCGGATGGTGGGGCGGGGGGGCCTGGAGGCCGTAAGGAGCGGCGGGTGGCAAGCAGGGGCAGTGGGCTCCGGTGCGAGGAAGACGGAAGCCCCTGCGGTGGGAGAGGACGCCGGCGGGCGAGACTGGCTGTGCTGCGCTGCGAGGTGGTGAGGCTAAGGAGTAGGGTGAGAGGAGGGGTGGGGAGCGGGCAAGGGCGGGGAATGCCCCTGCCCCAGAGACAGAAACGACCTGTCCTGGGGACAGAGAGTCGCGTCTCGGGTGTGCGTTGGGGGTTGAGTTGAGAAGAGGCCAAAGGGACCAACGGAACGGAGGATCCCCGGCCGGGAAGGATTTGGAAAGTGGGGGCGCGGGGAGGAGGGGCCTGACAGGCGTCGGGGTGTTGGAGCAGTAGGGGGGTGGGGAGGGTGGAGGTGGAGGGGTTGGGGCTGGGGTGCGGCTTGGGGCTTGCAGGCTGGGGTGGCGGCGGCGGGCTTGGCAGTGTCCTCGGGGCGTCCTGGGGGCGGGGGTGGCGGCGAGGATTCGTCGTGGTGCCGGTGCTGACGCGTGGTGGACTTGGTGCTGGCGCCGGGGGAAGGGGGGGAGGGGCGGGGTGGGTGGACTGGGTGGCAGTGGCGGCGCAGGTGGTTTCGGTGGTGGAGGGCCCGGCGAGCGTTGGCAACCGATGGCGGCCGAGCGGGATCAGGTGAACACACGGCGGGCGTGCATGGTGACGATCTCGCGGAACTCTTTGGAAAGACTCGAGGGCGCGCCATCAGGACACGGGGACCCTCCGGGAGAAGGCGGTGGGTCACCCGTAGGAGCGGCACGTTCCTTCCTGCCGGCAGTGCCAACGCCGCGTAACTTGCCGGCCGGGGTCAGAGCGAGCCAGAGAGCGGGGAAAGGTGGCGGAGCGTGAGGAGGTGGGGCGTGCATGGGCCCGCGTGTGCTGCGGGAGAGTGTCCCTCGAAGGGAAACGCGTGACTCGAGCGGGGTCACGGGAAGGAAAAGAAGAGGGACAAGGAAGGAAGGTGCGCGGGCACGAGAGTGGCTGGGCCGTGAATGTGTCAGGGCACGGGGGTTTGGGGGGCGGGCGTTTGGTTCCCGGGGTGCGTGTTTGGGGGCGGAGGGGGGGGGGACTTTTGTCTCCAGGGCGAGAGCGAGGGCCCGGGGCGGGCGGAAGGTGTTGGTGTGTGGGGGCGGCCTCGAGCGCAGGAGAGAGGCAGCCTAAGCTGGACGTCGGGGCCGCGGGACCAAAAGGGGACGGGGTGCTGCATGGGCCGGGAATCGAACCCGGGCCTCCCGCGTGGCAGGCGAGAATTCTACCACTGAACCACCCATGCACCGGTGGCCGGCGCCACCAGGCGCCGCCCCAGCGGCGCTCGCCACCAGCCGCCCGACACTGGTCACGGCCCTGCGGGGCCATCTCCTCCATCCGAGCCAGTCGGCGGACGGGGCAGCTGGAAGAGAGGCTGCGGGGCCCTGGAGGGCGCTCGGGGGCGGGCGCGGTAGGAGGGGGGTGCGGAGCAGGGAGACCCGGAGGCGCGGTGGCACCTGTGCGCCGAGGCGCGGAGGAGCCGCGACAGAGCGGGGCGGCCTCGGCCCATCCCGCGCCTTGTGTCCGGCCCAGGGCCGCCGCGACCCTGCCGGCGTCGCCGGAGGAAGCCAGGAGCCGCGCCCAGCCTGGCCCGCGCTCGAGTGCCAACGAGGGGCGGCGATCTGTGGCGGGCGACGTTCCCTTCGACGACCCACGGGCCCGTGCCCAAGTCCCCTGGGCGGCGGGCTTCCCCGCGGGTGCGCTGGGCGCGTGGCCGTGCGCGGGCGCCAACGGCGCGGCCTGCCGGACGAGAGCAGGGCAGGGCAGGGCAGGGCAGGGCAGGGCAGGGCAGGGCAGGGCTGGGCAGGGCTGGGCAGGGCTGGGCTGGGCGGGAGGGCCGTGGCGTGGGGGCGGCCGTGGGAGCCGCAGGCTGGGGAGCGCCGCCTCGGCCGCCCGCCGCTGAGCGGCGCTCAGGCCAAGAGACCCGAGGGGCCTGAGCCTGGCGCCTGCGCTCTGGCCGACGGCTCGCCCGCAAGGGTCCGGCTCCGGGGTGCGTTGGTGGCGAGGCAGGAGCGCGGTCTTGGATGGCGGGCGCGCTTTGGCAGAGTGGCTGCCGGCCGGCGGGCCGCCCGCGGAGGAGGCGCGCCGTCGTGTCGTCGTGGGTTTGGGCCCCCGAGGCGCCTTCGCGCGTGCAGACGGGGCTTGGCCCCGGCCGTGGGCCCGACGTGGCGTGTGGGCGACGGGGATCCAGGGCTTCGGCTCGCTGCTCCCCGGAGCCAGCTTGCCGGGTTGGGCCCGCGTGCCAGGCAGGCCCCGTGCAGGGAGGGCGCTGTGGTGGGCTGGCGAGCAGAAGGCCGGGCTGCGTGGGGCCCGGGAGGCAGGCATGTGTGGCCCGGGCGAGGCCCCGAGGTGAAAAGTCGTGGTGGGCACCACAGGCCACCGAGATGGGGACGGCGACCTGAGCAGGGTGTGGAGAGGATGGGCGGGCCGGGCGGCCGGGGGCTGTGGGAAAGGACAGCGTGTTGGACGGTGTGCCGCCCGTTGCGCAGGCGTGGCGCTCCAAGAGCGAGGCGCTGTGCGCCAGGCAGAAGTCGGAGGGTGACCCGTGGAGGGCTTTGCTCACGCAGGGTCGGGTGGGGTGGGGTGGGGTGGGGTGGGGGAGGGGGAGTGGGAGTGGGAGTGGGAGCGCGAGTGGGAGGGAGGGCTACACAACCCCCCTAATGGGGGGGCTCGTGTGCGGAGGGGGAAGGGGAGAGCAGGCGAGGAACGATGGGGCGCGAAGTCCTGAAGCCCCCGCGTGTGGGGTCCGGTGGGAAGGGTGTGTGAGTGAGTGGGCGGGGGCGCGCGCGCTGTGTCGGGAAGGCCGGTTGCCAGTGGGTTCGAGGCGCTGGGGCAGCCTCCTGGGCTGAGTGCGCCAGGCCCGCGCAGCGGCGGGCGTGAGAAGCGGGTGGGGTGGAGAGGCGTGCGTGTAGGGGCCTGGAGTTTGGCGCGGCGGCCACAGGCCGGAGCGCCAGCCCGGGCCGGCCAGGAAGGCGGCCAAGGGCGGCGCTCGGGTGTGCGGGAGGCCCGGGTAGGCGGGCGTTGGTTGGGCGGGCCAAAAGGTCGGCGTGTCAGGAGTGGGATTCGAACCCACGCCTCCAGGGGAGACTGCGACCTGAACGCAGCGCCTTAGACCGCTCGGCCATCCTGACGGCGGGCCTGGGCGCGTGGCCGCTCGCCTGGCTGGGAGCCGACGCGGCCGGCGGGGCCCTTGGCCGCCCGCGGCGCCTGGCGGGCGTCTTTGTGGGCGCGCCACGGACGGGACGCGCGCGCCGGCCGACGGGGAGCAAGGCCAGCGGACTCGCCCGGCTCCACCGCCGCCGCCGCCCCGTCGCCCACCCCGGGCGCCGGCCGGGACAAGGCCGCGGCCCGGCGCGCGCCCCCCTTCTCCTCGCCGCCTCGCTGGCCCTCTCGAGAGGGCCTCTTCCTCGCGGCGCGATCTCCGCACGGGAGGCAAGAGGCGGCGCAGACTCGGCATTTCCAGCCGCCGTCGCCGCCGCCGCCAGGGCCGGGCGCGCGGTCGGGGTCGTGTGCGGGCCGCGGGCCGCTTTGCTGGATGACGCGGTCGTTTGGCTGTCGGGTCGGATGGGGCACACGTGCCGGGCACCGGTGGCGGGCAGGGCCTCGAGGGCGGGGGTCGGCGTCGGCAGGCAGCCGGAGAGCGGTCGGGCGCCGGGGCGGCCGCCGCCGTCCTCGTTAGTATAGTGGTGAGTATCCCCGCCTGTCACGCGGGAGACCGGGGTTCGATTCCCCGACGGGGAGGCAAGACGTCCCTTTTTGGTGGCTGGCGCCGCTCTGCGTCCGGCCGCTTGCCCCCGAGGGCCCTTCTTCGCCCTGCCGCGCCCCGCCCTCCAGCCCCCGAGGGCGCTTCTTCGCCCTGCCCCGCCCTCCAGCCAGGCGCAGGCCGCCAACCCGTGCCCGGCCTGCCCACGGGGACCCCTCCCCGAGGCCCCCTCGCCGTCGGGCGGCGGTCGTTCGGCACGGCCGAGCCAAGGCTTCCTCTGCTCCCCGCAGCGCCCGACGAGCGGCCCGCCCCCAGCGGCTGGCGCACGGGGCTCCCTGCGACGCGACGCGACGCGCGACGCGCGCTGCACAGCTGCACAGCTGCCGGGACGGGCGGCGGGTGGGTCCTCTCTCGGTGCGCGCAGCTGCCTCGCCGAGCAGCCTGTGGAGAGGGGCTGGGGCGAGCCGGACGGTGGAGGGCGGGCGCCCGGCCGGGGCTTTGGCGGGGCGGTCGGCGTGGGAATGGCGGTCGCTTGGTGGCGCGGCAGCGAGGGCGCCCCCCAGAGGCGGTCCGTCCCGGCGGACGAGGGCTGCCGCGTCGGGCGCGGCGCTGGCGCTGGCGCGGGGCGGCGGTTGGTGGCGCCGGTGGCAGCGCCGCGCTGCGGGCGGGCGGGGCGTCGGAGCAGGGCTGCGCCAGGCGGCGGCGGCGGCGGCGGCGGCGGCGGCGGCCGGACTGCTGTGGCGCGAGCCCCGGGCCGGCGTCTCGGGGCAGGCCGGGCTGTGCGGCGTTGGTGGTATAGTGGTGAGCATAGCTGCCTTCCAAGCAGTTGACCCGGGTTCGATTCCCGGCCAACGCAGCGGGCCGACCTTTTGCCGAGCTGCGGGGCCCTCCCGCCCCGGAGGCGGGCGGCGGGCGGCGGGCGTGCGGCTGTGCGTGTGTGTGTGTGTGTGTGTGTGTGTGTGTGTGTGTGCGTGTGTGCGCGCGCAGCGTTTTGAGGGCGCGGCGAGCAGGAAGCCGGCGAGGGCGCGTGCCTGGGCCGGGGCGGCGGGCGGCTGGCCTGCGCAAGGCAGGGGGCCCCGGCGGCGAGGGAGCGGCGAGCGGGCGGGCTGCGGGCCCCGGGTCCAGGAGGCGCAGGCGAGGCGCGAAGCCCGACGCTCCCTGGTGGTCTAGTGGTTAGGATTCGGCGCTCTCACCGCCGCGGCCCGGGTTCGATTCCCGGTCAGGGAAGCCTTTCTTCTTCCTCTCCGCCCGCCCGCCTGCCGGCCGCCCGACCTCCGCCTCCCCGGCGCGGCGCGGGCGGCCGCGACCCCTCCCCCCACCACGCACACTTTTAGCCCGCGCCGGAGCTCGCTCGCTTCGCCCCTCGCCCCCTGGCCTCGGCCTCCCGACAAGGCCACCCGCCACGTCCAGCCCTGACCCTGCCACGCCCCCTCCACCCCTGCCAACGGCAGACCTTTCGGCCCCCGCTCGCCCCCTGGGCGTCTCCCCTCCTCCTCCTCCTCCTCCTCCTCGGACGCTCGCCTCGCTTCCCCTCTTCCTCGGTGGCTGGGGCCGCCTCTCTCCCGCCGTGGCCGCGGGCGCACAGCCCCGCCGCCGGCCCCCGCACGCGCTTCGACTCTCCCGCAGCCTGGCTTCGGCCGCGACAGTTTCGCGGCCCCCAAGCCGCCCCTTGGTCCCTCCCGAGGTGGGGCCGCCGGTGGGGGCTGGGGCTGGGGGTGCGGGCGGGAGGGGGCAGGGGTCTCCCTGGACCGGTCGGGCCACCTGCCGAGACCTGTGGTCCCTGGCCTCGCCCCTCGCGCCAGCCAAGGCGCCGGCAGCTTTCCCGCCGCCGCCTGCCGGGTCCTGGGCCCGCTGCGTGTCCCGGGGGCCCGGCGATTGGGCGCCAGGGGCGTCTGGGTCTCGCGCGGGCGTGGGAGCCGAGGGCCCGGCCGCGGCGCCCGAGAGGCGGAGATGGGCCAGTGACCCTCGACCCGTCCGTCCGTCGGGCTAGCGAGACCAGCCCGCCGCGGAGGAGACAGAGCAGGGAGCTACAGGAGGCCGTTCCGGAAAACGCCACGGGCAAGCAGGTGGGGAGGGGCTGGGGGCGGACGGGTGGCGGGGGTGGCCAGCGTTTTCTTCCAGTGGCCTCAGCGACGCTCCGCGTCCTATGGCCAAGTGGCCGGGGCGTTCCCCGGAACTCTTGCCTCCCCCACGCCCCTCCCCCCACCGAGCTGGGACTTTGGACGGCGTTCCCCTTCCCGCCTCGGCGTCCACCCACGCCATCCCTCTCTCCAGCCCCGCATCCATCTTCTCCTGCGGCTGCTCCCCAAAGGAGATGGCAGCTCTCCGGCCCCTTGCCGCCACGACGGGCGCGCCGCCGTGAGCCAGCGGAGCTGAGTATCTGTCCAGGGACCGGTTCCGGCCGAGGCAGAGGGGAGGGCCGAGCCGATGAGCGGCAGGAAGCTGCCGCGGGCCCCACGCTGGACTTTGACGGAGCCGTTCTCCCCTGTGCCAAGGCGCCCCCGGTGGGCATAGGGGTGCGCCCCGTGAGCGCGGGAAGCTCCCCCACGGGCCCGGCCGGGGTGCTGGGCGTGCGCGTGCGGGGGCGGGAGACGGTGCGGGATGGAGGCGTCGGTCCCGGTGGGTGGCCCCCCACGCGGGTCAGGGCACAGGGCCAAGTGACCCCAGGAAGAGGGCACGGCAGTGAGCCGCGCGGTGGGTGGCGTGAGGAGGAGTCCCGGGTGTGCGAGCGGAGCGCCGCGGGCCCGGAGGAGGTGCGGGGCTTGCGGGAACGGGCCGCTCAGGCAGGGGCTCCGGGCGGCCAGGCCCCTTGGCCGGCACGGGTGGCGGCGGGTGAGATCTAGGGTTGGGGTGGGGACGAGGGGCCTGAGCGGGGGAGGGGGGACAGGGCCGGGGGAAGCGAGTCCTCGGGGCGGGTCGTGCGAGAGAGGACCACAGGGTCCGCGGGGTTGTTGGCGGATGGTGGGGCGGGGGGGCCTGGAGGCCGTAAGGAGCGGCGGGTGGCAAGCAGGGGCAGTGGGCTCCGGTGCGAGGAAGACGGAAGCCCCTGCGGTGGGAGAGGACGCCGGCGGGCGAGACTGGCTGTGCTGCGCTGCGAGGTGGTGAGGCTAAGGAGTAGGGTGAGAGGAGGGGTGGGGAGCGGGCAAGGGCGGGGAATGCCCCTGCCCCAGAGACAGAAACGACCTGTCCTGGGGACAGAGAGTCGCGTCTCGGGTGTGCGTTGGGGGTTGAGTTGAGAAGAGGCCAAAGGGACCAACGGAACGGAGGATCCCCGGCCGGGAAGGATTTGGAAAGTGGGGGCGCGGGGAGGAGGGGCCTGACAGGCGTCGGGGTGTTGGAGCAGTAGGGGGGTGGGGAGGGTGGAGGTGGAGGGGTTGGGGCTGGGGTGCGGCTTGGGGCTTGCAGGCTGGGGTGGCGGCGGCGGGCTTGGCAGTGTCCTCGGGGCGTCCTGGGGGCGGGGGTGGCGGCGAGGATTCGTCGTGGTGCCGGTGCTGACGCGTGGTGGACTTGGTGCTGGCGCCGGGGGAAGGGGGGGAGGGGCGGGGTGGGTGGACTGGGTGGCAGTGGCGGCGCAGGTGGTTTCGGTGGTGGAGGGCCCGGCGAGCGTTGGCAACCGATGGCGGCCGAGCGGGATCAGGTGAACACACGGCGGGCGTGCATGGTGACGATCTCGCGGAACTCTTTGGAAAGACTCGAGGGCGCGCCATCAGGACACGGGGACCCTCCGGGAGAAGGCGGTGGGTCACCCGTAGGAGCGGCACGTTCCTTCCTGCCGGCAGTGCCAACGCCGCGTAACTTGCCGGCCGGGGTCAGAGCGAGCCAGAGAGCGGGGAAAGGTGGCGGAGCGTGAGGAGGTGGGGCGTGCATGGGCCCGCGTGTGCTGCGGGAGAGTGTCCCTCGAAGGGAAACGCGTGACTCGAGCGGGGTCACGGGAAGGAAAAGAAGAGGGACAAGGAAGGAAGGTGCGCGGGCACGAGAGTGGCTGGGCCGTGAATGTGTCAGGGCACGGGGGTTTGGGGGGCGGGCGTTTGGTTCCCGGGGTGCGTGTTTGGGGGCGGAGGGGGGGGGACTTTTGTCTCCAGGGCGAGAGCGAGGGCCCGGGGCGGGCGGAAGGTGTTGGTGTGTGGGGGCGGCCTCGAGCGCAGGAGAGAGGCAGCCTAAGCTGGACGTCGGGGCCGCGGGACCAAAAGGGGACGGGGTGCTGCATGGGCCGGGAATCGAACCCGGGCCTCCCGCGTGGCAGGCGAGAATTCTACCACTGAACCACCCATGCACCGGTGGCCGGCGCCACCAGGCGCCGCCCCAGCGGCGCTCGCCACCAGCCGCCCGACACTGGTCACGGCCCTGCGGGGCCATCTCCTCCATCCGAGCCAGTCGGCGGACGGGGCAGCTGGAAGAGAGGCTGCGGGGCCCTGGAGGGCGCTCGGGGGCGGGCGCGGTAGGAGGGGGGTGCGGAGCAGGGAGACCCGGAGGCGCGGTGGCACCTGTGCGCCGAGGCGCGGAGGAGCCGCGACAGAGCGGGGCGGCCTCGGCCCATCCCGCGCCTTGTGTCCGGCCCAGGGCCGCCGCGACCCTGCCGGCGTCGCCGGAGGAAGCCAGGAGCCGCGCCCAGCCTGGCCCGCGCTCGAGTGCCAACGAGGGGCGGCGATCTGTGGCGGGCGACGTTCCCTTCGACGACCCACGGGCCCGTGCCCAAGTCCCCTGGGCGGCGGGCTTCCCCGCGGGTGCGCTGGGCGCGTGGCCGTGCGCGGGCGCCAACGGCGCGGCCTGCCGGACGAGAGCAGGGCAGGGCAGGGCAGGGCAGGGCAGGGCAGGGCAGGGCAGGGCTGGGCAGGGCTGGGCAGGGCTGGGCTGGGCGGGAGGGCCGTGGCGTGGGGGCGGCCGTGGGAGCCGCAGGCTGGGGAGCGCCGCCTCGGCCGCCCGCCGCTGAGCGGCGCTCAGGCCAAGAGACCCGAGGGGCCTGAGCCTGGCGCCTGCGCTCTGGCCGACGGCTCGCCCGCAAGGGTCCGGCTCCGGGGTGCGTTGGTGGCGAGGCAGGAGCGCGGTCTTGGATGGCGGGCGCGCTTTGGCAGAGTGGCTGCCGGCCGGCGGGCCGCCCGCGGAGGAGGCGCGCCGTCGTGTCGTCGTGGGTTTGGGCCCCCGAGGCGCCTTCGCGCGTGCAGACGGGGCTTGGCCCCGGCCGTGGGCCCGACGTGGCGTGTGGGCGACGGGGATCCAGGGCTTCGGCTCGCTGCTCCCCGGAGCCAGCTTGCCGGGTTGGGCCCGCGTGCCAGGCAGGCCCCGTGCAGGGAGGGCGCTGTGGTGGGCTGGCGAGCAGAAGGCCGGGCTGCGTGGGGCCCGGGAGGCAGGCATGTGTGGCCCGGGCGAGGCCCCGAGGTGAAAAGTCGTGGTGGGCACCACAGGCCACCGAGATGGGGACGGCGACCTGAGCAGGGTGTGGAGAGGATGGGCGGGCCGGGCGGCCGGGGGCTGTGGGAAAGGACAGCGTGTTGGACGGTGTGCCGCCCGTTGCGCAGGCGTGGCGCTCCAAGAGCGAGGCGCTGTGCGCCAGGCAGAAGTCGGAGGGTGACCCGTGGAGGGCTTTGCTCACGCAGGGTCGGGTGGGGTGGGGTGGGGTGGGGTGGGGGAGGGGGAGTGGGAGTGGGAGTGGGAGCGCGAGTGGGAGGGAGGGCTACACAACCCCCCTAATGGGGGGGCTCGTGTGCGGAGGGGGAAGGGGAGAGCAGGCGAGGAACGATGGGGCGCGAAGTCCTGAAGCCCCCGCGTGTGGGGTCCGGTGGGAAGGGTGTGTGAGTGAGTGGGCGGGGGCGCGCGCGCTGTGTCGGGAAGGCCGGTTGCCAGTGGGTTCGAGGCGCTGGGGCAGCCTCCTGGGCTGAGTGCGCCAGGCCCGCGCAGCGGCGGGCGTGAGAAGCGGGTGGGGTGGAGAGGCGTGCGTGTAGGGGCCTGGAGTTTGGCGCGGCGGCCACAGGCCGGAGCGCCAGCCCGGGCCGGCCAGGAAGGCGGCCAAGGGCGGCGCTCGGGTGTGCGGGAGGCCCGGGTAGGCGGGCGTTGGTTGGGCGGGCCAAAAGGTCGGCGTGTCAGGAGTGGGATTCGAACCCACGCCTCCAGGGGAGACTGCGACCTGAACGCAGCGCCTTAGACCGCTCGGCCATCCTGACGGCGGGCCTGGGCGCGTGGCCGCTCGCCTGGCTGGGAGCCGACGCGGCCGGCGGGGCCCTTGGCCGCCCGCGGCGCCTGGCGGGCGTCTTTGTGGGCGCGCCACGGACGGGACGCGCGCGCCGGCCGACGGGGAGCAAGGCCAGCGGACTCGCCCGGCTCCACCGCCGCCGCCGCCCCGTCGCCCACCCCGGGCGCCGGCCGGGACAAGGCCGCGGCCCGGCGCGCGCCCCCCTTCTCCTCGCCGCCTCGCTGGCCCTCTCGAGAGGGCCTCTTCCTCGCGGCGCGATCTCCGCACGGGAGGCAAGAGGCGGCGCAGACTCGGCATTTCCAGCCGCCGTCGCCGCCGCCGCCAGGGCCGGGCGCGCGGTCGGGGTCGTGTGCGGGCCGCGGGCCGCTTTGCTGGATGACGCGGTCGTTTGGCTGTCGGGTCGGATGGGGCACACGTGCCGGGCACCGGTGGCGGGCAGGGCCTCGAGGGCGGGGGTCGGCGTCGGCAGGCAGCCGGAGAGCGGTCGGGCGCCGGGGCGGCCGCCGCCGTCCTCGTTAGTATAGTGGTGAGTATCCCCGCCTGTCACGCGGGAGACCGGGGTTCGATTCCCCGACGGGGAGGCAAGACGTCCCTTTTTGGTGGCTGGCGCCGCTCTGCGTCCGGCCGCTTGCCCCCGAGGGCCCTTCTTCGCCCTGCCGCGCCCCGCCCTCCAGCCCCCGAGGGCGCTTCTTCGCCCTGCCCCGCCCTCCAGCCAGGCGCAGGCCGCCAACCCGTGCCCGGCCTGCCCACGGGGACCCCTCCCCGAGGCCCCCTCGCCGTCGGGCGGCGGTCGTTCGGCACGGCCGAGCCAAGGCTTCCTCTGCTCCCCGCAGCGCCCGACGAGCGGCCCGCCCCCAGCGGCTGGCGCACGGGGCTCCCTGCGACGTGACGCGACGCGCGACGCGCGCTGCACAGCTGCACAGCTGCCGGGACGGGCGGCGGGTGGGTCCTCTCTCGGTGCGCGCAGCTGCCTCGCCGAGCAGCCTGTGGAGAGGGGCTGGGGCGAGCCGGACGGTGGAGGGCGGGCGCCCGGCCGGGGCTTTGGCGGGGCGGTCGGCGTGGGAATGGCGGTCGCTTGGTGGCGCGGCAGCGAGGGCGCCCCCCAGAGGCGGTCCGTCCCGGCGGACGAGGGCTGCCGCGTCGGGCGCGGCGCTGGCGCTGGCGCGGGGCGGCGGTTGGTGGCGCCGGTGGCAGCGCCGCGCTGCGGGCGGGCGGGGCGTCGGAGCAGGGCTGCGCCAGGCGGCGGCGGCGGCGGCGGCGGCGGCGGCGGCGGCGGACTGCTGTGGCGCGAGCCCCGGGCCGGCGTCTCGGGGCAGGCCGGGCTGTGCGGCGTTGGTGGTATAGTGGTGAGCATAGCTGCCTTCCAAGCAGTTGACCCGGGTTCGATTCCCGGCCAACGCAGCGGGCCGACCTTTTGCCGAGCTGCGGGGCCCTCCCGCCCCGGAGGCGGGCGGCGGGCGGCGGGCGTGCGGCTGTGCGTGTGTGTGTGTGTGTGTGTGTGTGTGTGTGTGTGTGCGTGTGTGCGCGCGCAGCGTTTTGAGGGCGCGGCGAGCAGGAAGCCGGCGAGGGCGCGTGCCTGGGCCGGGGCGGCGGGCGGCTGGCCTGCGCAAGGCAGGGGGCCCCGGCGGCGAGGGAGCGGCGAGCGGGCGGGCTGCGGGCCCCGGGTCCAGGAGGCGCAGGCGAGGCGCGAAGCCCGACGCTCCCTGGTGGTCTAGTGGTTAGGATTCGGCGCTCTCACCGCCGCGGCCCGGGTTCGATTCCCGGTCAGGGAAGCCTTTCTTCTTCCTCTCCGCCCGCCCGCCTGCCGGCCGCCCGACCTCCGCCTCCCCGGCGCGGCGCGGGCGGCCGCGACCCCTCCCCCCACCACGCACACTTTTAGCCCGCGCCGGAGCTCGCTCGCTTCGCCCCTCGCCCCCTGGCCTCGGCCTCCCGACAAGGCCACCCGCCACGTCCAGCCCTGACCCTGCCACGCCCCCTCCACCCCTGCCAACGGCAGACCTTTCGGCCCCCGCTCGCCCCCTGGGCGTCTCCCCTCCTCCTCCTCCTCCTCCTCCTCGGACGCTCGCCTCGCTTCCCCTCTTCCTCGGTGGCTGGGGCCGCCTCTCTCCCGCCGTGGCCGCGGGCGCACAGCCCCGCCGCCGGCCCCCGCACGCGCTTCGACTCTCCCGCAGCCTGGCTTCGGCCGCGACAGTTTCGCGGCCCCCAAGCCGCCCCTTGGTCCCTCCCGAGGTGGGGCCGCCGGTGGGGGCTGGGGCTGGGGGTGCGGGCGGGAGGGGGCAGGGGTCTCCCTGGACCGGTCGGGCCACCTGCCGAGACCTGTGGTCCCTGGCCTCGCCCCTCGCGCCAGCCAAGGCGCCGGCAGCTTTCCCGCCGCCGCCTGCCGGGTCCTGGGCCCGCTGCGTGTCCCGGGGGCCCGGCGATTGGGCGCCAGGGGCGTCTGGGTCTCGCGCGGGCGTGGGAGCCGAGGGCCCGGCCGCGGCGCCCGAGAGGCGGAGATGGGCCAGTGACCCTCGACCCGTCCGTCCGTCGGGCTAGCGAGACCAGCCCGCCGCGGAGGAGACAGAGCAGGGAGCTACAGGAGGCCGTTCCGGAAAACGCCACGGGCAAGCAGGTGGGGAGGGGCTGGGGGCGGACGGGTGGCGGGGGTGGCCAGCGTTTTCTTCCAGTGGCCTCAGCGACGCTCCGCGTCCTATGGCCAAGTGGCCGGGGCGTTCCCCGGAACTCTTGCCTCCCCCACGCCCCTCCCCCCACCGAGCTGGGACTTTGGACGGCGTTCCCCTTCCCGCCTCGGCGTCCACCCACGCCATCCCTCTCTCCAGCCCCGCATCCATCTTCTCCTGCGGCTGCTCCCCAAAGGAGATGGCAGCTCTCCGGCCCCTTGCCGCCACGACGGGCGCGCCGCCGTGAGCCAGCGGAGCTGAGTATCTGTCCAGGGACCGGTTCCGGCCGAGGCAGAGGGGAGGGCCGAGCCGATGAGCGGCAGGAAGCTGCCGCGGGCCCCACGCTGGACTTTGACGGAGCCGTTCTCCCCTGTGCCAAGGCGCCCCCGGTGGGCATAGGGGTGCGCCCCGTGAGCGCGGGAAGCTCCCCCACGGGCCCGGCCGGGGTGCTGGGCGTGCGCGTGCGGGGGCGGGAGACGGTGCGGGATGGAGGCGTCGGTCCCGGTGGGTGGCCCCCCACGCGGGTCAGGGCACAGGGCCAAGTGACCCCAGGAAGAGGGCACGGCGGTGAGCCGCGCGGTGGGTGGCGTGAGGAGGAGTCCCGGGTGTGCGAGCGGAGCGCCGCGGGCCCGGAGGAGGTGCGGGGCTTGCGGGAACGGGCCGCTCAGGCAGGGGCTCCGGGCGGCCAGGCCCCTTGGCCGGCACGGGTGGCGGCGGGTGAGATCTAGGGTTGGGGTGGGGACGAGGGGCCTGAGCGGGGGAGGGGGGACAGGGCCGGGGGAAGCGAGTCCTCGGGGCGGGTCGTGCGAGAGAGGACCACAGGGTCCGCGGGGTTGTTGGCGGATGGTGGGGCGGGGGGGCCTGGAGGCCGTAAGGAGCGGCGGGTGGCAAGCAGGGGCAGTGGGCTCCGGTGCGAGGAAGACGGAAGCCCCTGCGGTGGGAGAGGACGCCGGCGGGCGAGACTGGCTGTGCTGCGCTGCGAGGTGGTGAGGCTAAGGAGTAGGGTGAGAGGAGGGGTGGGGAGCGGGCAAGGGCGGGGAATGCCCCTGCCCCAGAGACAGAAACGACCTGTCCTGGGGACAGAGAGTCGCGTCTCGGGTGTGCGTTGGGGGTTGAGTTGAGAAGAGGCCAAAGGGACCAACGGAACGGAGGATCCCCGGCCGGGAAGGATTTGGAAAGTGGGGGCGCGGGGAGGAGGGGCCTGACAGGCGTCGGGGTGTTGGAGCAGTAGGGGGGTGGGGAGGGTGGAGGTGGAGGGGTTGGGGCTGGGGTGCGGCTTGGGGCTTGCAGGCTGGGGTGGCGGCGGCGGGCTTGGCAGTGTCCTCGGGGCGTCCTGGGGGGGGGGGGTGGCGGCGAGGATTCGTCG
The DNA here is from genome assembly GCF_041296235.1 of Equus asinus. Lineage (NCBI taxonomy): Eukaryota > Metazoa > Chordata > Mammalia > Perissodactyla > Equidae > Equus > Equus asinus. Next base: position 24,260 of record NW_027224774.1, read on the forward strand.
TGGTGCCGGTGCTGACGCGTGGTGGACTTGGTGCTGGCGCCGGGGGATGGGGGGGAGGGGCGGGGTGGGTGGACTGGGTGGCAGTGGCGGCGCAGGTGGTTTCGGTGGTGGAGGGCCCGGCGAGCGTTGGCAACCGATGGCGGCCGAGCGGGATCAGGTGAACACACGGCGGGCGTGCATGGTGACGATCTCGCGGAACTCTTTGGAAAGACTCGAGGGCGCGCCATCAGGACACGGGGACCCTCCGGGAGAAGGCGGTGGGTCACCCGTAGGAGCGGCACGTTCCTTCCTGCCGGCAGTGCCAACGCCGCGTAACTTGCCGGCCGGGGTCAGAGCGAGCCAGAGAGCGGGGAAAGGTGGCGGAGCGTGAGGAGGTGGGGCGTGCATGGGCCCGCGTGTGCTGCGGGAGAGTGTCCCTCGAAGGGAAACGCGTGACTCGAGCGGGGTCACGGGAAGGAAAAGAAGAGGGACAAGGAAGGAAGGTGCGCGGGCACGAGAGTGGCTGGGCCGTGAATGTGTCAGGGCACGGGGGTTTGGGGGGCGGGCGTTTGGTTCCCGGGGTGCGTGTTTGGGGGCGGAGGGGGGGGGGACTTTTGTCTCCAGGGCGAGAGCGAGGGCCCGGGGCGGGCGGAAGGTGTTGGTGTGTGGGGGCGGCCTCGAGCGCAGGAGAGAGGCAGCCTAAGCTGGACGTCGGGGCCGCGGGACCAAAAGGGGACGGGGTGCTGCATGGGCCGGGAATCGAACCCGGGCCTCCCCGCGTGGCAGGCGAGAATTCTACCACTGAACCACCCATGCACCGGTGGCCGGCGCCACCAGGCGCCGCCCAGCGGCGCTCGCCACCAGCCGCCCGACACTGGTCACGGCCCTGCGGGGCCATCTCCTCCATCCGAGCCAGTCGGCGGACGGGGCAGCTGGAAGAGAGGCTGCGGGGCCCTGGAGGGCGCTCGGGGGGCGGGCGCGGTAGGAGGGGGGTGCGGAGCAGGGAGACCCGGAGGCGCGGTGGCACCTGTGCGCCGAGGCGCGGAGGAGCCGCGACAGAGCGGGGCGGCCTCGGCCCATCCCGCGCCTTGTGTCCGGCCCAGGGCCGCCGCGACCCTGCCGGCGTCGCCGGAGGAAGCCAGGAGCCGCGCCCAGCCTGGCCCGCGCTCGAGTGCCAACGAGGGGCGGCGATCTGTGGCGGGCGACGTTCCCTTCGACGACCCACGGGCCCGTGCCCAAGTCCCCTGGGCGGCGGGCTTCCCCGCGGGTGCGCTGGGCGCGTGGCCGTGCGCGGGCGCCAACGGCGCGGCCTGCCGGACGAGAGCAGGGCAGGGCAGGGCAGGGCAGGGCAGGGCAGGGCTGGGCAGGGCTGGGCAGGGCTGGGCTGGGCGGGAGGGCCGTGGCGTGGGGGCGGCCGTGGGAGCCGCAGGCTGGGGAGCGCCGCCTCGGCCGCCCGCCGCTGAGTGGCGCTCAGGCCAAGAGACCCGAGGGGCCTGAGCCTGGCGCCTGCGCTCTGGCCGACGGCTCGCCCGCAAGGGTCCGGCTCCGGGGTGCGTTGGTGGCGAGGCAGGAGCGCGGTCTTGGATGGCGGGCGCGCTTTGGCAGAGTGGCTGCCGGCCGGCGGGCCGCCCGCGGAGGAGGCGCGCCGTCGTGTCGTCGTGGGTTTGGGCCCCCGAGGCGCCTTCGCGCGTGCAGACGGGGCTTGGCCCCGGCCGTGGGGCCCGACGTGGCGTGTGGGCGACGGGGATCCAGGGCTTCGGCTCGCTGCTCCCCGGAGCCAGCTTGCCGGGTTGGGCCCGCGTGCCAGGCAGGGCCCCGTGCAGGGAGGGCGCTGTGGTGGGCTGGCGAGCAGAAGGCCGGGGCTGCGTGGGGCCCGGGAGGCAGGCATGTGTGGCCCGGGCGAGGCCCCGAGGTGAAAAGTCGTGGGTGGGCACCACAGGCCACCGAGATGGGGGACGGCGACCTGAGCAGGGTGTGGGAGAGGATGGGCGGGGCCGGGCGGGCCGGGGGGCTGTGGGAAAGGACAGCGTGTTGGACGGTGTGCCGCCCGTTGCGCAGGCGTGGCGCTCCAAGAGCGAGGCGCTGTGCGCCAGGCAGAAGTCGGAGGGTGACCCGTGGAGGGCTTTGCTCACGCAGGGTCGGGTGGGGTGGGGGTGGGGTGGGGTGGGGGTGGGGGTGGGGGAGGGGGGAGTGGGAGTGGGAGTGGGAGCGCGAGTGGGGAGGGGAGGGCTACACAACCCCCCTAATGGGGGGGC
>NW_027224775.1:0-19227 GCF_041296235.1 Equus asinus
GTGGCGTGGGGGCGGCCGTGGGAGCCGCAGGCTGGGGAGCGCCGCCTCGGCCGCCCGCCGCTGAGCGGCGCTCAGGCCAAGAGACCCGAGGGGCCTGAGCCTGGCGCCTGCGCTCTGGCCGACGGCTCGCCCGCAAGGGTCCGGCTCCGGGGTGCGTTGGTGGCGAGGCAGGAGCGCGGTCTTGGATGGCGGGCGCGCTTTGGCAGAGTGGCTGCCGGCCGGCGGGCCGCCCGCGGAGGAGGCGCGCCGTCGTGTCGTCGTGGGTTTGGGCCCCCGAGGCGCCTTCGCGCGTGCAGACGGGGCTTGGCCCCGGCCGTGGGCCCGACGTGGCGTGTGGGCGACGGGGATCCAGGGCTTCGGCTCGCTGCTCCCCGGAGCCAGCTTGCCGGGTTGGGCCCGCGTGCCAGGCAGGCCCCGTGCAGGGAGGGCGCTGTGGTGGGCTGGCGAGCAGAAGGCCGGGCTGCGTGGGGCCCGGGAGGCAGGCATGTGTGGCCCGGGCGAGGCCCCGAGGTGAAAAGTCGTGGTGGGCACCACAGGCCACCGAGATGGGGACGGCGACCTGAGCAGGGTGTGGAGAGGATGGGCGGGCCGGGCGGCCGGGGGCTGTGGGAAAGGACAGCGTGTTGGACGGTGTGCCGCCCGTTGCGCAGGCGTGGCGCTCCAAGAGCGAGGCGCTGTGCGCCAGGCAGAAGTCGGAGGGTGACCCGTGGAGGGCTTTGCTCACGCAGGGTCGGGTGGGGTGGGGTGGGGTGGGGTGGGGGAGGGGAGTGGGAGTGGGAGTGGGAGCGCGAGTGGGAGGGAGGGCTACACAACCCCCCTAATGGGGGGGCTCGTGTGCGGAGGGGGAAGGGGAGAGCAGGCGAGGAACGATGGGGCGCGAAGTCCTGAAGCCCCCGCGTGTGGGGTCCGGTGGGAAGGGTGTGTGAGTGAGTGGGCGGGGGCGCGCGCGCTGTGTCGGGAAGGCCGGTTGCCAGTGGGTTCGAGGCGCTGGGGCAGCCTCCTGGGCTGAGTGCGCCAGGCCCGCGCAGCGGCGGGCGTGAGAAGCGGGTGGGGTGGAGAGGCGTGCGTGTAGGGGCCTGGAGTTTGGCGCGGCGGCCACAGGCCGGAGCGCCAGCCCGGGCCGGCCAGGAAGGCGGCCAAGGGCGGCGCTCGGGTGTGCGGGAGGCCCGGGTAGGCGGGCGTTGGTTGGGCGGGCCAAAAGGTCGGCGTGTCAGGAGTGGGATTCGAACCCACGCCTCCAGGGGAGACTGCGACCTGAACGCAGCGCCTTAGACCGCTCGGCCATCCTGACGGCGGGCCTGGGCGCGTGGCCGCTCGCCTGGCTGGGAGCCGACGCGGCCGGCGGGGCCCTTGGCCGCCCGCGGCGCCTGGCGGGCGTCTTTGTGGGCGCGCCACGGACGGGACGCGCGCGCCGGCCGACGGGGAGCAAGGCCAGCGGACTCGCCCGGCTCCACCGCCGCCGCCGCCCCGTCGCCCACCCCGGGCGCCGGCCGGGACAAGGCCGCGGCCCGGCGCGCGCCCCCCTTCTCCTCGCCGCCTCGCTGGCCCTCTCGAGAGGGCCTCTTCCTCGCGGCGCGATCTCCGCACGGGAGGCAAGAGGCGGCGCAGACTCGGCATTTCCAGCCGCCGTCGCCGCCGCCGCCAGGGCCGGGCGCGCGGTCGGGGTCGTGTGCGGGCCGCGGGCCGCTTTGCTGGATGACGCGGTCGTTTGGCTGTCGGGTCGGATGGGGCACACGTGCCGGGCACCGGTGGCGGGCAGGGCCTCGAGGGCGGGGGTCGGCGTCGGCAGGCAGCCGGAGAGCGGTCGGGCGCCGGGGCGGCCGCCGCCGTCCTCGTTAGTATAGTGGTGAGTATCCCCGCCTGTCACGCGGGAGACCGGGGTTCGATTCCCCGACGGGGAGGCAAGACGTCCCTTTTTGGTGGCTGGCGCCGCTCTGCGTCCGGCCGCTTGCCCCCGAGGGCCCTTCTTCGCCCTGCCGCGCCCCGCCCTCCAGCCCCCGAGGGCGCTTCTTCGCCCTGCCCCGCCCTCCAGCCAGGCGCAGGCCGCCAACCCGTGCCCGGCCTGCCCACGGGGACCCCTCCCCGAGGCCCCCTCGCCGTCGGGCGGCGGTCGTTCGGCACGGCCGAGCCAAGGCTTCCTCTGCTCCCCGCAGCGCCCGACGAGCGGCCCGCCCCCAGCGGCTGGCGCACGGGGCTCCCTGCGACGCGACGCGACGCGCGACGCGCGCTGCACAGCTGCACAGCTGCCGGGACGGGCGGCGGGTGGGTCCTCTCTCGGTGCGCGCAGCTGCCTCGCCGAGCAGCCTGTGGAGAGGGGCTGGGGCGAGCCGGACGGTGGAGGGCGGGCGCCCGGCCGGGGCTTTGGCGGGGCGGTCGGCGTGGGAATGGCGGTCGCTTGGTGGCGCGGCAGCGAGGGCGCCCCCCAGAGGCGGTCCGTCCCGGCGGACGAGGGCTGCCGCGTCGGGCGCGGCGCTGGCGCTGGCGCGGGGCGGCGGTTGGTGGCGCCGGTGGCAGCGCCGCGCTGCGGGCGGGCGGGGCGTCGGAGCAGGGCTGCGCCAGGCGGCGGCGGCGGCGGCGGCGGCGGCGGCGGCCGGACTGCTGTGGCGCGAGCCCCGGGCCGGCGTCTCGGGGCAGGCCGGGCTGTGCGGCGTTGGTGGTATAGTGGTGAGCATAGCTGCCTTCCAAGCAGTTGACCCGGGTTCGATTCCCGGCCAACGCAGCGGGCCGACCTTTTGCCGAGCTGCGGGGCCCTCCCGCCCCGGAGGCGGGCGGCGGGCGGCGGGCGTGCGGCTGTGCGTGTGTGTGTGTGTGTGTGTGTGTGTGTGTGTGTGTGCGTGTGTGCGCGCGCAGCGTTTTGAGGGCGCGGCGAGCAGGAAGCCGGCGAGGGCGCGTGCCTGGGCCGGGGCGGCGGGCGGCTGGCCTGCGCAAGGCAGGGGGCCCCGGCGGCGAGGGAGCGGCGAGCGGGCGGGCTGCGGGCCCCGGGTCCAGGAGGCGCAGGCGAGGCGCGAAGCCCGACGCTCCCTGGTGGTCTAGTGGTTAGGATTCGGCGCTCTCACCGCCGCGGCCCGGGTTCGATTCCCGGTCAGGGAAGCCTTTCTTCTTCCTCTCCGCCCGCCCGCCTGCCGGCCGCCCGACCTCCGCCTCCCCGGCGCGGCGCGGGCGGCCGCGACCCCTCCCCCCACCACGCACACTTTTAGCCCGCGCCGGAGCTCGCTCGCTTCGCCCCTCGCCCCCTGGCCTCGGCCTCCCGACAAGGCCACCCGCCACGTCCAGCCCTGACCCTGCCACGCCCCCTCCACCCCTGCCAACGGCAGACCTTTCGGCCCCCGCTCGCCCCCTGGGCGTCTCCCCTCCTCCTCCTCCTCCTCCTCCTCGGACGCTCGCCTCGCTTCCCCTCTTCCTCGGTGGCTGGGGCCGCCTCTCTCCCGCCGTGGCCGCGGGCGCACAGCCCCGCCGCCGGCCCCCGCACGCGCTTCGACTCTCCCGCAGCCTGGCTTCGGCCGCGACAGTTTCGCGGCCCCCAAGCCGCCCCTTGGTCCCTCCCGAGGTGGGGCCGCCGGTGGGGGCTGGGGCTGGGGGTGCGGGCGGGAGGGGGCAGGGGTCTCCCTGGACCGGTCGGGCCACCTGCCGAGACCTGTGGTCCCTGGCCTCGCCCCTCGCGCCAGCCAAGGCGCCGGCAGCTTTCCCGCCGCCGCCTGCCGGGTCCTGGGCCCGCTGCGTGTCCCGGGGGCCCGGCGATTGGGCGCCAGGGGCGTCTGGGTCTCGCGCGGGCGTGGGAGCCGAGGGCCCGGCCGCGGCGCCCGAGAGGCGGAGATGGGCCAGTGACCCTCGACCCGTCCGTCCGTCGGGCTAGCGAGACCAGCCCGCCGCGGAGGAGACAGAGCAGGGAGCTACAGGAGGCCGTTCCGGAAAACGCCACGGGCAAGCAGGTGGGGAGGGGCTGGGGGCGGACGGGTGGCGGGGGTGGCCAGCGTTTTCTTCCAGTGGCCTCAGCGACGCTCCGCGTCCTATGGCCAAGTGGCCGGGGCGTTCCCCGGAACTCTTGCCTCCCCCACGCCCCTCCCCCCACCGAGCTGGGACTTTGGACGGCGTTCCCCTTCCCGCCTCGGCGTCCACCCACGCCATCCCTCTCTCCAGCCCCGCATCCATCTTCTCCTGCGGCTGCTCCCCAAAGGAGATGGCAGCTCTCCGGCCCCTTGCCGCCACGACGGGCGCGCCGCCGTGAGCCAGCGGAGCTGAGTATCTGTCCAGGGACCGGTTCCGGCCGAGGCAGAGGGGAGGGCCGAGCCGATGAGCGGCAGGAAGCTGCCGCGGGCCCCACGCTGGACTTTGACGGAGCCGTTCTCCCCTGTGCCAAGGCGCCCCCGGTGGGCATAGGGGTGCGCCCCGTGAGCGCGGGAAGCTCCCCCACGGGCCCGGCCGGGGTGCTGGGCGTGCGCGTGCGGGGGCGGGAGACGGTGCGGGATGGAGGCGTCGGTCCCGGTGGGTGGCCCCCCACGCGGGTCAGGGCACAGGGCCAAGTGACCCCAGGAAGAGGGCACGGCAGTGAGCCGCGCGGTGGGTGGCGTGAGGAGGAGTCCCGGGTGTGCGAGCGGAGCGCCGCGGGCCCGGAGGAGGTGCGGGGCTTGCGGGAACGGGCCGCTCAGGCAGGGGCTCCGGGCGGCCAGGCCCCTTGGCCGGCACGGGTGGCGGCGGGTGAGATCTAGGGTTGGGGTGGGGACGAGGGGCCTGAGCGGGGGAGGGGGGACAGGGCCGGGGGAAGCGAGTCCTCGGGGCGGGTCGTGCGAGAGAGGACCACAGGGTCCGCGGGGTTGTTGGCGGATGGTGGGGCGGGGGGGCCTGGAGGCCGTAAGGAGCGGCGGGTGGCAAGCAGGGGCAGTGGGCTCCGGTGCGAGGAAGACGGAAGCCCCTGCGGTGGGAGAGGACGCCGGCGGGCGAGACTGGCTGTGCTGCGCTGCGAGGTGGTGAGGCTAAGGAGTAGGGTGAGAGGAGGGGTGGGGAGCGGGCAAGGGCGGGGAATGCCCCTGCCCCAGAGACAGAAACGACCTGTCCTGGGGACAGAGAGTCGCGTCTCGGGTGTGCGTTGGGGGTTGAGTTGAGAAGAGGCCAAAGGGACCAACGGAACGGAGGATCCCCGGCCGGGAAGGATTTGGAAAGTGGGGGCGCGGGGAGGAGGGGCCTGACAGGCGTCGGGGTGTTGGAGCAGTAGGGGGGTGGGGAGGGTGGAGGTGGAGGGGTTGGGGCTGGGGTGCGGCTTGGGGCTTGCAGGCTGGGGTGGCGGCGGCGGGCTTGGCAGTGTCCTCGGGGCGTCCTGGGGGCGGGGGTGGCGGCGAGGATTCGTCGTGGTGCCGGTGCTGACGCGTGGTGGACTTGGTGCTGGCGCCGGGGGAAGGGGGGGAGGGGCGGGGTGGGTGGACTGGGTGGCAGTGGCGGCGCAGGTGGTTTCGGTGGTGGAGGGCCCGGCGAGCGTTGGCAACCGATGGCGGCCGAGCGGGATCAGGTGAACACACGGCGGGCGTGCATGGTGACGATCTCGCGGAACTCTTTGGAAAGACTCGAGGGCGCGCCATCAGGACACGGGGACCCTCCGGGAGAAGGCGGTGGGTCACCCGTAGGAGCGGCACGTTCCTTCCTGCCGGCAGTGCCAACGCCGCGTAACTTGCCGGCCGGGGTCAGAGCGAGCCAGAGAGCGGGGAAAGGTGGCGGAGCGTGAGGAGGTGGGGCGTGCATGGGCCCGCGTGTGCTGCGGGAGAGTGTCCCTCGAAGGGAAACGCGTGACTCGAGCGGGGTCACGGGAAGGAAAAGAAGAGGGACAAGGAAGGAAGGTGCGCGGGCACGAGAGTGGCTGGGCCGTGAATGTGTCAGGGCACGGGGGTTTGGGGGGCGGGCGTTTGGTTCCCGGGGTGCGTGTTTGGGGGCGGAGGGGGGGGGGACTTTTGTCTCCAGGGCGAGAGCGAGGGCCCGGGGCGGGCGGAAGGTGTTGGTGTGTGGGGGCGGCCTCGAGCGCAGGAGAGAGGCAGCCTAAGCTGGACGTCGGGGCCGCGGGACCAAAAGGGGACGGGGTGCTGCATGGGCCGGGAATCGAACCCGGGCCTCCCGCGTGGCAGGCGAGAATTCTACCACTGAACCACCCATGCACCGGTGGCCGGCGCCACCAGGCGCCGCCCCAGCGGCGCTCGCCACCAGCCGCCCGACACTGGTCACGGCCCTGCGGGGCCATCTCCTCCATCCGAGCCAGTCGGCGGACGGGGCAGCTGGAAGAGAGGCTGCGGGGCCCTGGAGGGCGCTCGGGGGCGGGCGCGGTAGGAGGGGGGTGCGGAGCAGGGAGACCCGGAGGCGCGGTGGCACCTGTGCGCCGAGGCGCGGAGGAGCCGCGACAGAGCGGGGCGGCCTCGGCCCATCCCGCGCCTTGTGTCCGGCCCAGGGCCGCCGCGACCCTGCCGGCGTCGCCGGAGGAAGCCAGGAGCCGCGCCCAGCCTGGCCCGCGCTCGAGTGCCAACGAGGGGCGGCGATCTGTGGCGGGCGACGTTCCCTTCGACGACCCACGGGCCCGTGCCCAAGTCCCCTGGGCGGCGGGCTTCCCCGCGGGTGCGCTGGGCGCGTGGCCGTGCGCGGGCGCCAACGGCGCGGCCTGCCGGACGAGAGCAGGGCAGGGCAGGGCAGGGCAGGGCAGGGCAGGGCAGGGCAGGGCTGGGCAGGGCTGGGCAGGGCTGGGCTGGGCGGGAGGGCCGTGGCGTGGGGGCGGCCGTGGGAGCCGCAGGCTGGGGAGCGCCGCCTCGGCCGCCCGCCGCTGAGCGGCGCTCAGGCCAAGAGACCCGAGGGGCCTGAGCCTGGCGCCTGCGCTCTGGCCGACGGCTCGCCCGCAAGGGTCCGGCTCCGGGGTGCGTTGGTGGCGAGGCAGGAGCGCGGTCTTGGATGGCGGGCGCGCTTTGGCAGAGTGGCTGCCGGCCGGCGGGCCGCCCGCGGAGGAGGCGCGCCGTCGTGTCGTCGTGGGTTTGGGCCCCCGAGGCGCCTTCGCGCGTGCAGACGGGGCTTGGCCCCGGCCGTGGGCCCGACGTGGCGTGTGGGCGACGGGGATCCAGGGCTTCGGCTCGCTGCTCCCCGGAGCCAGCTTGCCGGGTTGGGCCCGCGTGCCAGGCAGGCCCCGTGCAGGGAGGGCGCTGTGGTGGGCTGGCGAGCAGAAGGCCGGGCTGCGTGGGGCCCGGGAGGCAGGCATGTGTGGCCCGGGCGAGGCCCCGAGGTGAAAAGTCGTGGTGGGCACCACAGGCCACCGAGATGGGGACGGCGACCTGAGCAGGGTGTGGAGAGGATGGGCGGGCCGGGCGGCCGGGGGCTGTGGGAAAGGACAGCGTGTTGGACGGTGTGCCGCCCGTTGCGCAGGCGTGGCGCTCCAAGAGCGAGGCGCTGTGCGCCAGGCAGAAGTCGGAGGGTGACCCGTGGAGGGCTTTGCTCACGCAGGGTCGGGTGGGGTGGGGTGGGGTGGGGTGGGGGAGGGGGAGTGGGAGTGGGAGTGGGAGCGCGAGTGGGAGGGAGGGCTACACAACCCCCCTAATGGGGGGGCTCGTGTGCGGAGGGGGAAGGGGAGAGCAGGCGAGGAACGATGGGGCGCGAAGTCCTGAAGCCCCCGCGTGTGGGGTCCGGTGGGAAGGGTGTGTGAGTGAGTGGGCGGGGGCGCGCGCGCTGTGTCGGGAAGGCCGGTTGCCAGTGGGTTCGAGGCGCTGGGGCAGCCTCCTGGGCTGAGTGCGCCAGGCCCGCGCAGCGGCGGGCGTGAGAAGCGGGTGGGGTGGAGAGGCGTGCGTGTAGGGGCCTGGAGTTTGGCGCGGCGGCCACAGGCCGGAGCGCCAGCCCGGGCCGGCCAGGAAGGCGGCCAAGGGCGGCGCTCGGGTGTGCGGGAGGCCCGGGTAGGCGGGCGTTGGTTGGGCGGGCCAAAAGGTCGGCGTGTCAGGAGTGGGATTCGAACCCACGCCTCCAGGGGAGACTGCGACCTGAACGCAGCGCCTTAGACCGCTCGGCCATCCTGACGGCGGGCCTGGGCGCGTGGCCGCTCGCCTGGCTGGGAGCCGACGCGGCCGGCGGGGCCCTTGGCCGCCCGCGGCGCCTGGCGGGCGTCTTTGTGGGCGCGCCACGGACGGGACGCGCGCGCCGGCCGACGGGGAGCAAGGCCAGCGGACTCGCCCGGCTCCACCGCCGCCGCCGCCCCGTCGCCCACCCCGGGCGCCGGCCGGGACAAGGCCGCGGCCCGGCGCGCGCCCCCCTTCTCCTCGCCGCCTCGCTGGCCCTCTCGAGAGGGCCTCTTCCTCGCGGCGCGATCTCCGCACGGGAGGCAAGAGGCGGCGCAGACTCGGCATTTCCAGCCGCCGTCGCCGCCGCCGCCAGGGCCGGGCGCGCGGTCGGGGTCGTGTGCGGGCCGCGGGCCGCTTTGCTGGATGACGCGGTCGTTTGGCTGTCGGGTCGGATGGGGCACACGTGCCGGGCACCGGTGGCGGGCAGGGCCTCGAGGGCGGGGGTCGGCGTCGGCAGGCAGCCGGAGAGCGGTCGGGCGCCGGGGCGGCCGCCGCCGTCCTCGTTAGTATAGTGGTGAGTATCCCCGCCTGTCACGCGGGAGACCGGGGTTCGATTCCCCGACGGGGAGGCAAGACGTCCCTTTTTGGTGGCTGGCGCCGCTCTGCGTCCGGCCGCTTGCCCCCGAGGGCCCTTCTTCGCCCTGCCGCGCCCCGCCCTCCAGCCCCCGAGGGCGCTTCTTCGCCCTGCCCCGCCCTCCAGCCAGGCGCAGGCCGCCAACCCGTGCCCGGCCTGCCCACGGGGACCCCTCCCCGAGGCCCCCTCGCCGTCGGGCGGCGGTCGTTCGGCACGGCCGAGCCAAGGCTTCCTCTGCTCCCCGCAGCGCCCGACGAGCGGCCCGCCCCCAGCGGCTGGCGCACGGGGCTCCCTGCGACGTGACGCGACGCGCGACGCGCGCTGCACAGCTGCACAGCTGCCGGGACGGGCGGCGGGTGGGTCCTCTCTCGGTGCGCGCAGCTGCCTCGCCGAGCAGCCTGTGGAGAGGGGCTGGGGCGAGCCGGACGGTGGAGGGCGGGCGCCCGGCCGGGGCTTTGGCGGGGCGGTCGGCGTGGGAATGGCGGTCGCTTGGTGGCGCGGCAGCGAGGGCGCCCCCCAGAGGCGGTCCGTCCCGGCGGACGAGGGCTGCCGCGTCGGGCGCGGCGCTGGCGCTGGCGCGGGGCGGCGGTTGGTGGCGCCGGTGGCAGCGCCGCGCTGCGGGCGGGCGGGGCGTCGGAGCAGGGCTGCGCCAGGCGGCGGCGGCGGCGGCGGCGGCGGCGGCGGCCGGACTGCTGTGGCGCGAGCCCCGGGCCGGCGTCTCGGGGCAGGCCGGGCTGTGCGGCGTTGGTGGTATAGTGGTGAGCATAGCTGCCTTCCAAGCAGTTGACCCGGGTTCGATTCCCGGCCAACGCAGCGGGCCGACCTTTTGCCGAGCTGCGGGGCCCTCCCGCCCCGGAGGCGGGCGGCGGGCGGCGGGCGTGCGGCTGTGCGTGTGTGTGTGTGTGTGTGTGTGTGTGTGTGTGTGTGCGTGTGTGCGCGCGCAGCGTTTTGAGGGCGCGGCGAGCAGGAAGCCGGCGAGGGCGCGTGCCTGGGCCGGGGCGGCGGGCGGCTGGCCTGCGCAAGGCAGGGGGCCCCGGCGGCGAGGGAGCGGCGAGCGGGCGGGCTGCGGGCCCCGGGTCCAGGAGGCGCAGGCGAGGCGCGAAGCCCGACGCTCCCTGGTGGTCTAGTGGTTAGGATTCGGCGCTCTCACCGCCGCGGCCCGGGTTCGATTCCCGGTCAGGGAAGCCTTTCTTCTTCCTCTCCGCCCGCCCGCCTGCCGGCCGCCCGACCTCCGCCTCCCCGGCGCGGCGCGGGCGGCCGCGACCCCTCCCCCCACCACGCACACTTTTAGCCCGCGCCGGAGCTCGCTCGCTTCGCCCCTCGCCCCCTGGCCTCGGCCTCCCGACAAGGCCACCCGCCACGTCCAGCCCTGACCCTGCCACGCCCCCTCCACCCCTGCCAACGGCAGACCTTTCGGCCCCCGCTCGCCCCCTGGGCGTCTCCCCTCCTCCTCCTCCTCCTCCTCCTCGGACGCTCGCCTCGCTTCCCCTCTTCCTCGGTGGCTGGGGCCGCCTCTCTCCCGCCGTGGCCGCGGGCGCACAGCCCCGCCGCCGGCCCCCGCACGCGCTTCGACTCTCCCGCAGCCTGGCTTCGGCCGCGACAGTTTCGCGGCCCCCAAGCCGCCCCTTGGTCCCTCCCGAGGTGGGGCCGCCGGTGGGGGCTGGGGCTGGGGGTGCGGGCGGGAGGGGGCAGGGGTCTCCCTGGACCGGTCGGGCCACCTGCCGAGACCTGTGGTCCCTGGCCTCGCCCCTCGCGCCAGCCAAGGCGCCGGCAGCTTTCCCGCCGCCGCCTGCCGGGTCCTGGGCCCGCTGCGTGTCCCGGGGGCCCGGCGATTGGGCGCCAGGGGCGTCTGGGTCTCGCGCGGGCGTGGGAGCCGAGGGCCCGGCCGCGGCGCCCGAGAGGCGGAGATGGGCCAGTGACCCTCGACCCGTCCGTCCGTCGGGCTAGCGAGACCAGCCCGCCGCGGAGGAGACAGAGCAGGGAGCTACAGGAGGCCGTTCCGGAAAACGCCACGGGCAAGCAGGTGGGGAGGGGCTGGGGGCGGACGGGTGGCGGGGGTGGCCAGCGTTTTCTTCCAGTGGCCTCAGCGACGCTCCGCGTCCTATGGCCAAGTGGCCGGGGCGTTCCCCGGAACTCTTGCCTCCCCCACGCCCCTCCCCCCACCGAGCTGGGACTTTGGACGGCGTTCCCCTTCCCGCCTCGGCGTCCACCCACGCCATCCCTCTCTCCAGCCCCGCATCCATCTTCTCCTGCGGCTGCTCCCCAAAGGAGATGGCAGCTCTCCGGCCCCTTGCCGCCACGACGGGCGCGCCGCCGTGAGCCAGCGGAGCTGAGTATCTGTCCAGGGACCGGTTCCGGCCGAGGCAGAGGGGAGGGCCGAGCCGATGAGCGGCAGGAAGCTGCCGCGGGCCCCACGCTGGACTTTGACGGAGCCGTTCTCCCCTGTGCCAAGGCGCCCCCGGTGGGCATAGGGGTGCGCCCCGTGAGCGCGGGAAGCTCCCCCACGGGCCCGGCCGGGGTGCTGGGCGTGCGCGTGCGGGGGCGGGAGACGGTGCGGGATGGAGGCGTCGGTCCCGGTGGGTGGCCCCCCACGCGGGTCAGGGCACAGGGCCAAGTGACCCCAGGAAGAGGGCACGGCGGTGAGCCGCGCGGTGGGTGGCGTGAGGAGGAGTCCCGGGTGTGCGAGCGGAGCGCCGCGGGCCCGGAGGAGGTGCGGGGCTTGCGGGAACGGGCCGCTCAGGCAGGGGCTCCGGGCGGCCAGGCCCCTTGGCCGGCACGGGTGGCGGCGGGTGAGATCTAGGGTTGGGGTGGGGACGAGGGGCCTGAGCGGGGGAGGGGGGACAGGGCCGGGGGAAGCGAGTCCTCGGGGCGGGTCGTGCGAGAGAGGACCACAGGGTCCGCGGGGTTGTTGGCGGATGGTGGGGCGGGGGGGCCTGGAGGCCGTAAGGAGCGGCGGGTGGCAAGCAGGGGCAGTGGGCTCCGGTGCGAGGAAGACGGAAGCCCCTGCGGTGGGAGAGGACGCCGGCGGGCGAGACTGGCTGTGCTGCGCTGCGAGGTGGTGAGGCTAAGGAGTAGGGTGAGAGGAGGGGTGGGGAGCGGGCAAGGGCGGGGAATGCCCCTGCCCCAGAGACAGAAACGACCTGTCCTGGGGACAGAGAGTCGCGTCTCGGGTGTGCGTTGGGGGTTGAGTTGAGAAGAGGCCAAAGGGACCAACGGAACGGAGGATCCCCGGCCGGGAAGGATTTGGAAAGTGGGGGCGCGGGGAGGAGGGGCCTGACAGGCGTCGGGGTGTTGGAGCAGTAGGGGGGTGGGGAGGGTGGAGGTGGAGGGGTTGGGGCTGGGGTGCGGCTTGGGGCTTGCAGGCTGGGGTGGCGGCGGCGGGCTTGGCAGTGTCCTCGGGGCGTCCTGGGGGCGGGGGTGGCGGCGAGGATTCGTCGTGGTGCCGGTGCTGACGCGTGGTGGACTTGGTGCTGGCGCCGGGGGATGGGGGGGAGGGGCGGGGTGGGTGGACTGGGTGGCAGTGGCGGCGCAGGTGGTTTCGGTGGTGGAGGGCCCGGCGAGCGTTGGCAACCGATGGCGGCCGAGCGGGATCAGGTGAACACACGGCGGGCGTGCATGGTGACGATCTCGCGGAACTCTTTGGAAAGACTCGAGGGCGCGCCATCAGGACACGGGGACCCTCCGGGAGAAGGCGGTGGGTCACCCGTAGGAGCGGCACGTTCCTTCCTGCCGGCAGTGCCAACGCCGCGTAACTTGCCGGCCGGGGTCAGAGCGAGCCAGAGAGCGGGGAAAGGTGGCGGAGCGTGAGGAGGTGGGGCGTGCATGGGCCCGCGTGTGCTGCGGGAGAGTGTCCCTCGAAGGGAAACGCGTGACTCGAGCGGGGTCACGGGAAGGAAAAGAAGAGGGACAAGGAAGGAAGGTGCGCGGGCACGAGAGTGGCTGGGCCGTGAATGTGTCAGGGCACGGGGGTTTGGGGGGCGGGCGTTTGGTTCCCGGGGTGCGTGTTTGGGGGCGGAGGGGGGGGGACTTTTGTCTCCAGGGCGAGAGCGAGGGCCCGGGGCGGGCGGAAGGTGTTGGTGTGTGGGGGCGGCCTCGAGCGCAGGAGAGAGGCAGCCTAAGCTGGACGTCGGGGCCGCGGGACCAAAAGGGGACGGGGTGCTGCATGGGCCGGGAATCGAACCCGGGCCTCCCGCGTGGCAGGCGAGAATTCTACCACTGAACCACCCATGCACCGGTGGCCGGCGCCACCAGGCGCCGCCCCAGCGGCGCTCGCCACCAGCCGCCCGACACTGGTCACGGCCCTGCGGGGCCATCTCCTCCATCCGAGCCAGTCGGCGGACGGGGCAGCTGGAAGAGAGGCTGCGGGGCCCTGGAGGGCGCTCGGGGGCGGGCGCGGTAGGAGGGGGGTGCGGAGCAGGGAGACCCGGAGGCGCGGTGGCACCTGTGCGCCGAGGCGCGGAGGAGCCGCGACAGAGCGGGGCGGCCTCGGCCCATCCCGCGCCTTGTGTCCGGCCCAGGGCCGCCGCGACCCTGCCGGCGTCGCCGGAGGAAGCCAGGAGCCGCGCCCAGCCTGGCCCGCGCTCGAGTGCCAACGAGGGGCGGCGATCTGTGGCGGGCGACGTTCCCTTCGACGACCCACGGGCCCGTGCCCAAGTCCCCTGGGCGGCGGGCTTCCCCGCGGGTGCGCTGGGCGCGTGGCCGTGCGCGGGCGCCAACGGCGCGGCCTGCCGGACGAGAGCAGGGCAGGGCAGGGCAGGGCAGGGCAGGGCAGGGCTGGGCAGGGCTGGGCAGGGCTGGGCTGGGCGGGAGGGCCGTGGCGTGGGGGCGGCCGTGGGAGCCGCAGGCTGGGGAGCGCCGCCTCGGCCGCCCGCCGCTGAGTGGCGCTCAGGCCAAGAGACCCGAGGGGCCTGAGCCTGGCGCCTGCGCTCTGGCCGACGGCTCGCCCGCAAGGGTCCGGCTCCGGGGTGCGTTGGTGGCGAGGCAGGAGCGCGGTCTTGGATGGCGGGCGCGCTTTGGCAGAGTGGCTGCCGGCCGGCGGGCCGCCCGCGGAGGAGGCGCGCCGTCGTGTCGTCGTGGGTTTGGGCCCCCGAGGCGCCTTCGCGCGTGCAGACGGGGCTTGGCCCCGGCCGTGGGCCCGACGTGGCGTGTGGGCGACGGGGATCCAGGGCTTCGGCTCGCTGCTCCCCGGAGCCAGCTTGCCGGGTTGGGCCCGCGTGCCAGGCAGGCCCCGTGCAGGGAGGGCGCTGTGGTGGGCTGGCGAGCAGAAGGCCGGGCTGCGTGGGGCCCGGGAGGCAGGCATGTGTGGCCCGGGCGAGGCCCCGAGGTGAAAAGTCGTGGTGGGCACCACAGGCCACCGAGATGGGGACGGCGACCTGAGCAGGGTGTGGAGAGGATGGGCGGGCCGGGCGGCCGGGGGCTGTGGGAAAGGACAGCGTGTTGGACGGTGTGCCGCCCGTTGCGCAGGCGTGGCGCTCCAAGAGCGAGGCGCTGTGCGCCAGGCAGAAGTCGGAGGGTGACCCGTGGAGGGCTTTGCTCACGCAGGGTCGGGTGGGGTGGGGTGGGGTGGGGTGGGGTGGGGTGGGGGAGGGGGAGTGGGAGTGGGAGTGGGAGCGCGAGTGGGAGGGAGGGCTACACAACCCCCCTAATGGGGGGGCTCGTGTGCGGAGGGGGAAGGGGAGAGCAGGCGAGGAACGATGGGGCGCGAAGTCCTGAAGCCCCCGCGTGTGGGGTCCGGTGGGAAGGGTGTGTGAGTGAGTGGGCGGGGGCGCGCGCGCTGTGTCGGGAAGGCCGGTTGCCAGTGGGTTCGAGGCGCTGGGGCAGCCTCCTGGGCTGAGTGCGCCAGGCCCGCGCAGCGGCGGGCGTGAGAAGCGGGTGGGGTGGAGAGGCGTGCGTGTAGGGGCCTGGAGTTTGGCGCGGCGGCCACAGGCCGGAGCGCCAGCCCGGGCCGGCCAGGAAGGCGGCCAAGGGCGGCGCTCGGGTGTGCGGGAGGCCCGGGTAGGCGGGCGTTGGTTGGGCGGGCCAAAAGGTCGGCGTGTCAGGAGTGGGATTCGAACCCACGCCTCCAGGGGAGACTGCGACCTGAACGCAGCGCCTTAGACCGCTCGGCCATCCTGACGGCGGGCCTGGGCGCGTGGCCGCTCGCCTGGCTGGGAGCCGACGCGGCCGGCGGGGCCCTTGGCCGCCCGCGGCGCCTGGCGGGCGTCTTTGTGGGCGCGCCACGGACGGGACGCGCGCGCCGGCCGACGGGGAGCAAGGCCAGCGGACTCGCCCGGCTCCACCGCCGCCGCCGCCCCGTCGCCCACCCCGGGCGCCGGCCGGGACAAGGCCGCGGCCCGGCGCGCGCCCCCCTTCTCCTCGCCGCCTCGCTGGCCCTCTCGAGAGGGCCTCTTCCTCGCGGCGCGATCTCCGCACGGGAGGCAAGAGGCGGCGCAGACTCGGCATTTCCAGCCGCCGTCGCCGCCGCCGCCAGGGCCGGGCGCGCGGTCGGGGTCGTGTGCGGGCCGCGGGCCGCTTTGCTGGATGACGCGGTCGTTTGGCTGTCGGGTCGGATGGGGCACACGTGCCGGGCACCGGTGGCGGGCAGGGCCTCGAGGGCGGGGGTCGGCGTCGGCAGGCAGCCGGAGAGCGGTCGGGCGCCGGGGCGGCCGCCGCCGTCCTCGTTAGTATAGTGGTGAGTATCCCCGCCTGTCACGCGGGAGACCGGGGTTCGATTCCCCGACGGGGAGGCAAGACGTCCCTTTTTGGTGGCTGGCGCCGCTCTGCGTCCGGCCGCTTGCCCCCGAGGGCCCTTCTTCGCCCTGCCGCGCCCCGCCCTCCAGCCCCCGAGGGCGCTTCTTCGCCCTGCCCCGCCCTCCAGCCAGGCGCAGGCCGCCAACCCGTGCCCGGCCTGCCCACGGGGACCCCTCCCCGAGGCCCCCTCGCCGTCGGGCGGCGGTCGTTCGGCACGGCCGAGCCAAGGCTTCCTCTGCTCCCCGCAGCGCCCGACGAGCG
Organism: Equus asinus; assembly: GCF_041296235.1. Classification (NCBI taxonomy): domain Eukaryota; kingdom Metazoa; phylum Chordata; class Mammalia; order Perissodactyla; family Equidae; genus Equus; species Equus asinus. Next base: position 15,628 of record NW_027224775.1, read on the forward strand.
GCCCGCCCCCAGCGGCTGGCGCACGGGGCTCCCTGCGACGCGACGCGACGCGCGACGCGCGCTGCACAGCTGCACAGCTGCCGGGACGGGCGGCGGGTGGGTCCTCTCTCGGTGCGCGCAGCTGCCTCGCCGAGCAGCCTGTGGAGAGGGGCTGGGGCGAGCCGGACGGTGGAGGGCGGGCGCCCGGCCGGGGCTTTGGCGGGGCGGTCGGCGTGGGAATGGCGGTCGCTTGGTGGCGCGGCAGCGAGGGCGCCCCCCAGAGGCGGTCCGTCCCGGCGGACGAGGGCTGCCGCGTCGGGCGCGGCGCTGGCGCTGGCGCGGGGCGGCGGTTGGTGGCGCCGGTGGCAGCGCCGCGCTGCGGGCGGGCGGGGCGTCGGAGCAGGGCTGCGCCAGGCGGCGGCGGCGGCGGCGGCGGCGGCGGCGGCCGGACTGCTGTGGCGCGAGCCCCGGGCCGGCGTCTCGGGGCAGGCCGGGCTGTGCGGCGTTGGTGGTATAGTGGTGAGCATAGCTGCCTTCCAAGCAGTTGACCCGGGTTCGATTCCCGGCCAACGCAGCGGGCCGACCTTTTGCCGAGCTGCGGGGCCCTCCCGCCCCGGAGGCGGGCGGCGGGCGGCGGGCGTGCGGCTGTGCGTGTGTGTGTGTGTGTGTGTGTGTGTGTGTGCGTGTGTGTGCGTGTGTGCGCGCGCAGCGTTTTGAGGGCGCGGCGAGCAGGAAGCCGGCGAGGGCGCGTGCCTGGGCCGGGGCGGCGGGCGGCTGGCCTGCGCAAGGCAGGGGGCCCCGGCGGCGAGGGAGCGGCGAGCGGGCGGGCTGCGGGCCCCGGGTCCAGGAGGCGCAGGCGAGGCGCGAAGCCCGACGCTCCCTGGTGGTCTAGTGGTTAGGATTCGGCGCTCTCACCGCCGCGGCCCGGGTTCGATTCCCGGTCAGGGAAGCCTTTCTTCTTCCTCTCCGCCCGCCCGCCTGCCGGCCGCCCGACCTCCGCCTCCCCGGCGCGGCGCGGGCGGCCGCGACCCCTCCCCCCACCACGCACACTTTTAGCCCGCGCCGGAGCTCGCTCGCTTCGCCCCTCGCCCCCTGGCCTCGGCCTCCCGACAAGGCCACCCGCCACGTCCAGCCCTGACCCTGCCACGCCCCCTCCACCCCTGCCAACGGCAGACCTTTCGGCCCCCGCTCGCCCCCTGGGCGTCTCCCCTCCTCCTCCTCCTCCTCCTCCTCGGACGCTCGCCTCGCTTCCCCTCTTCCTCGGTGGCTGGGGCCGCCTCTCTCCCGCCGTGGCCGCGGGCGCACAGCCCCGCCGCCGGCCCCCGCACGCGCTTCGACTCTCCCGCAGCCTGGCTTCGGCCGCGACAGTTTCGCGGCCCCCAAGCCGCCCCTTGGTCCCTCCCGAGGTGGGGCCGCCGGTGGGGGCTGGGGCTGGGGGTGCGGGCGGGAGGGGGCAGGGGTCTCCCTGGACCGGTCGGGCCACCTGCCGAGACCTGTGGTCCCTGGCCTCGCCCCTCGCGCCAGCCAAGGCGCCGGCAGCTTTCCCGCCGCCGCCTGCCGGGTCCTGGGCCCGCTGCGTGTCCCGGGGGCCCGGCGATTGGGCGCCAGGGGCGTCTGGGTCTCGCGCGGGCGTGGGAGCCGAGGGCCCGGCCGCGGCGCCCGAGAGGCGGAGATGGGCCAGTGACCCTCGACCCGTCCGTCCGTCGGGCTAGCGAGACCAGCCCGCCGCGGAGGAGACAGAGCAGGGAGCTACAGGAGGCCGTTCCGGAAAACGCCACGGGCAAGCAGGTGGGGAGGGGCTGGGGGCGGACGGGTGGCGGGGGTGGCCAGCGTTTTCTTCCAGTGGCCTCAGCGACGCTCCGCGTCCTATGGCCAAGTGGCCGGGGCGTTCCCCGGAACTCTTGCCTCCCCCACGCCCCTCCCCCCACCGAGCTGGGACTTTGGACGGCGTTCCCCTTCCCGCCTCGGCGTCCACCCACGCCATCCCTCTCTCCAGCCCCGCATCCATCTTCTCCTGCGGCTGCTCCCCAAAGGAGATGGCAGCTCTCCGGCCCCTTGCCGCCACGACGGGCGCGCCGCCGTGAGCCAGCGGAGCTGAGTATCTGTCCAGGGACCGGTTCCGGCCGAGGCAGAGGGGAGGGCCGAGCCGATGAGCGGCAGGAAGCTGCCGCGGGCCCCACGCTGGACTTTGACAGAGCCGTTCTCCCCTGTGCCAAGGCGCCCCCGGTGGGCATAGGGGTGCGCCCGTGAGCGCGGGAAGCTCCCCCACGGGCCCGGCCGGGGTGCTGGGCGTGCGCGTGCGGGGGCGGGAGACGGTGCGGGATGGAGGCGTCGGTCCCGGTGGGTGGCCCCCCACGCGGGTCAGGGCACAGGGCCAAGTGACCCCAGGAAGAGGGCACGGCGGTGAGCCGCGCGGTGGGTGGCGTGAGGAGGAGTCCCGGGTGTGCGAGCGGAGCGCCGCGGGCCCGGAGGAGGTGCGGGGCTTGCGGGAACGGGCCGCTCAGGCAGGGGCTCCGGGCGGCCAGGCCCCTTGGCCGGCACGGGTGGCGGCGGGTGAGATCTAGGGTTGGGGTGGGGACGAGGGGCCTGAGCGGGGGAGGGGGGACAGGGCCGGGGGAAGCGAGTCCTCGGGGCGGGTCGTGCGAGAGAGGACCACAGGGTCCGCGGGGTTGTTGGCGGATGGTGGGGCGGGGGGGCCTGGAGGCCGTAAGGAGCGGCGGGTGGCAAGCAGGGGCAGTGGGCTCCGGTGCGAGGAAGACGGAAGCCCCTGCGGTGGGAGAGGACGCCGGCGGGCGAGACTGGCTGTGCTGCGCTGCGAGGTGGTGAGGCTAAGGAGTAGGGTGAGAGGAGGGGTGGGGAGCGGGCAAGGGCGGGGAATGCCCCTGCCCCAGAGACAGAAACGACCTGTCCTGGGGACAGAGAGTCGCGTCTCGGGTGTGCGTTGGGGGTTGAGTTGAGAAGAGGCCAAAGGGACCAACGGAACGGAGGATCCCCGGCCGGGAAGGATTTGGAAAGTGGGGGCGCGGGGAGGAGGGGCCTGACAGGCGTCGGGGTGTTGGAGCAGTAGGGGGGTGGGGAGGGTGGAGGTGGAGGGGTTGGGGCTGGGGTGCGGCTTGGGGCTTGCAGGCTGGGGTGGCGGCGGCGGGCTTGGCAGTGTCCTCGGGGCGTCCTGGGGGCGGGGGTGGCGGCGAGGATTCGTCGTGGTGCCGGTGCTGACGCGGGGTGGACGTGGTGCTGGCGCCGGGGGGAAGGGGGGGAGGGGCGGGGTGGGTGGACTGGGTGGCAGTGGCGGCGCAGGTGGTTTCGGTGGTGGAGGGGCCCGGCGAGCGTTGGCAACCGATGGCGGGCCGAGCGGGGATCAGGTGAACACACGGCGGGCGTGCATGGTGACGATCTCGCGGAACTCTTTGGAAAGACTCGAGGGCGCGCCATCAGGACACGGGGACCCTCCGGGAGAAGGCGGTGGGTCACCCGTAGGAGCGGCACGTTCCTTCCTGCCGGCAGTGCCAACGCCGCGTAACTTGCCGGCCGGGGTCAGAGCGAGCCAGAGAGCGGGGAAAGGTGGCGGAGCGTGAGGAGGTGGGGCGTGCATGGGCCCGCGTGTGCTGCGGGGAGAGTGTC